>NW_028321887.1:600000-814656 GCF_036245765.1 Copidosoma floridanum | reverse complement strand
TTTTTTTCTGTTAACTTTATATTATATTAAGTCATGTCTATAATCATGCCGAGAGATTTACCGCGTGTACTTGAAGTATACCTTCCTTTTACTAACAATAAAGCTTAGCTCTTGAAGTAAGGTTACTGTTATGTCTTTATTTTCTAGACATTACTCATAGTTATTTGCAATAATAAGAAATAATAATATCATCAATAAAAATGACTGTTATGAGACCCTTAGACCTCAAGATATTAATTACAACTTTAAGGAGCTTGGTATACACATATGGGCCCACATTCAGTCCAATTGGTAGACAAGTAAATTCAAAGAATGTATTATAAAATTCGAAACGAAGATATTTCTTACTGTCCGTATGGACCGGCATTAGGAAATATGCATTCTCCAGATCAATTGTGGGCATGTATAAACCTGAAAAAATATTGGTCAGCTGACCTGAGGTCTTATATTTTAAAATGTTAAGTATTTATAACGTACGATATGCAAGGCATATCATACTGACTCTCCCTAGTAACAGCGAGGCTTCTTTATCAAGAAGGCATCGACAGGTGGGAAACGAGCTAATATAAGGCCCAGCGAGCCTCAAATCGCGGCACTCAGGCGGCATTCGGGTACTCAGGCGGCACTTGGGCAGTCAACCAGTCAGAGAGTCAAGGAGTCGAGCAGTTGGGCATTCGCGGATTTGGGAATTAGGGTTACACGACGATCCTTAGAGACCAAGCACACGCGCTACTTTGCCTTTAATTTCGGTGATTGAATAAAGCTCTTGATATAATCAATTGTTGATCATTCTCGCGAAGCACTTCCTTACCAATATCTTTCCTACGTAACAGTTTTGGTGCTAAGTGTGGGGTCTGGTAAGAGTCGGAATTTTTTTTTCTCTTTCATTACGCGTTTAAAAAAAAAAATTCCGCCGAGAAGCACACATAGTACCGCGAGAATACGACGATTGAAAATCGGGAAGCCAAGGAGCCGATCAAAGACGATAGTTCCGGTCACAGTCGACAAACAGCGGTGACAGCAGCCTGGAAGCCAACAGGACCAGGATACCAATTATAGATAATCCCAGGATAAAGGTAATAAGTGGCGAGCGCTGAAGGGAAATGGTTGCCAAAATTTTATTCTTATTGGCATGCATATCTACGAGCACGTAAGTACTTTTATAATAAAATTAATATAATCCCTTACCCCCGAGGCAAGATAGGGAAGGCACTCACTAGGTGAAGATTAGGTCGTGGGAAATTTTTATAATTGATGCATATATATTTATTATCTCGTTCACTTTTTTTTAGTGTTTTCTTTAAAAAAAAAAAAAAAAAAAAAACCCGAAACAAATATCACGCAAAATAACAGATTTAAATAGGCAGTGGAGTAGGAAAATTTTTGCACAACAAACGTAAATCAGAGAGATTTTATAAGTTGGCTTAGTAAGACACAGGAAGCATCCAGATATAACTACTCACATCCATATCGGCTGATAAATTTATTATCATTTTTTTTTAACGACCATAGACGACAGATTTTTCAAATTTTTTTTTTTTTTTTCTCTTATTTACCAAAAACGGGAATACAGAGTGAAATCAAAGAAACTAAGTGTAAGACGAATACCGCTCTTGTGCTCTCTTACCTCACCTTCTACAATTTTTTTTTTCCTCTCGTCCGATTATTATTAAGCTGCGACATACGTGATTCAACGCAGCCCCGCAATTGTAATGACACTGAAGTTCGGAACGTTCCAGAAACGAAATTTGAAAATTTAATTAATCACTTTAAAACGTAGCAAAAATGCTTCAGAACAACTAAGAGTAGCGATCGAGACTACTAATCATATGTATAAGTCGTAAAAAAGAATAATTGTCCATTATTTGATCCGCATAAAAAAATTATCATGTATGTGCCTATGCTAGCTTTACTACTACTTCAAACCTCTGGCTTTCGTTACTATAAAACCAAATCTAAGACCCCGCATAAAATGATACGAGTTGTTTATCATTCTGTAAACAATATAAAAAAAATTAAAATATCCGGGAAAAATCGACAAGGAGGGTGATTTCCACTCGATTTTCCACTACACACGTAGTGCAAAATCAACCAATTTCGCTCCTCTGGCCCTCATAACTAAAAATCTAGATCGTAGGCTCCGCTAAAAATGATACGAGATGTTTATTATTATATAAACAACAGAATAAAATCAAAATATCCAGAAAAAATCGACAGGGCAGGTAATTTTCACTCGATTTTCCACGACACGCGTAGTGCAAAATCAACCAAGTTCGGTCTTCTGGCCCTGCTAACTAAAAATCTAGATCAAAGGTTCCGCTAAAAATAAAACGAGTTGTTAATCATTATGTAAACAATATAAAAAAATTAAAGTATCCCAAAAAAATCGACAGGGCGGGTGTTTTTTACTCGATTTTCCACTACACGCGTAGTGCAAAATCAACCAATTTCGCTCTTCTGGCCCTCATAACTAAAAATCTAGATCGAAGAGCCCGCTAAAAATGATACGAGGCTGTTTATTATTATATAAACAAAAAAATAAAATTAAAAAATTCAGGAAATATCGACGGGGCGGATGATTTCCACTCGATTTTCCACTACGGGCGTAGTGCAAAATCAACCGAATTCGCTCTTCTGGCCCTCATAACTAAAAATCTAGATCGAAGGCCCGGCTAAAAATGATACGAGTTATTCATTATTATATAAACAACAGAATAAAATCTAAATATCCACAAAAAAATCGACAGGGCGGGTGATTTTAGCTCAAATTTCCACTACACGCGGAGGGAAAAAATAACCAAGCTCACTCTTCTGGCCCTCATAACTAAAAATCTAGATCGAAGGCCCCGCAAAAAACGAAACAGGTTGTTCATTATTATATAAATAATTAAATAAAATCAAAATATCTAGGAAAAATCGACAGGGCGGACAATTTTCACTCGATTTTCCAACACACGTGTAGTGCAAAATCAACCGAATTCGCTCTTCTGGCCCTCATAACTAAAAATCTAGATCGAAGGCCCTGCTTAAAATAATACGGGTTGTTATTTATTACATAAACAATATAATAAAATCAAAATATCCAGGAAAAATCGACGGGGTGGGTGATTTTCACTCGATTTTCCACAACACGCGTAGTGGCAAATCAACCGAATTCGCTCTTCTGGCCCTTATAACTAAAAATCTAGATCGAAGGCCCTGCTAAAAATGATACAAGTTGTTCAATATTACATAAACAACAAATCAAATTTAAATCATTCAGAAAAAAAACGACATGGTGGGTGATTTTCCCTCGCTTTTCCACTACACACGCAGTGGAAAATCAACCAAGTTCGCTCTTCTGGCCCTCATAACTAAAAATCTAGATCGAAGGCCCCGCTGAAAATAATACGAGTTGTTTATTATTACATAAACAATAGAATAAAATCAAAAACTCTGAAAAAAATTGACAGGGCGGGTGATTTCAACTCGATTTTCCACAACACACGTAGTGCAAAATCAACCAAGTTCACTCTTCTGGCCCTCATAACTAAAAATCTAGATCGATGGCTCCGCTAACAATGATATTTAGTTGATTTTGTACTATGCGTGTAGTGAAAATTAAGTGAAAATCACCCGCCCTGTCGATTTTTCCTGGATATTCTGATTTTATTCTGTTGTAAATATAAAATTATAAACAACCCGTATCATTTTTAGCGGGGCCTTCGAACTAGATTTTTATTTATGAGGGCCAGAAAAGCAAATTCGGTTGATTTTGCACTACGCGTGTGGTGGAAAATCGAGTGGAAATCACCCCCTCTGTCAACTTTTTTAAGATATTTTGATTTTATTCTATAATTTATATAATAATAAACAACCCGTATCATTTTAAGCGGGGCCTTCGATCCAGATTTTTCGTTATGAGGGCCAGAAGTGCGAATTTGATTGATTTTGCACAACGCGTGTAGTGGAAAATCGAGTGAAAATCACCCGCCCTGTCGATTTTTTCTGGATATTTTAATTCTATTGTGTTGTTTATATAATAATAAACATCTCGTATCATTTTTAGCGGGGCCTTCGAACTAGATTTTTAGTTATGAGGGCCAGAAGAGCTAAGTTGGTTGATTTTGCATTACGCGTGTAGTGGAAAATCGAGTGAAAATCACCTTTCCTGTCGATTTTTCCCGGATATTTTAATTTTTTTATATTGTTCACATAATGATTAGAAGAATACGTAAGATCTAGTATAATCAAAAAAGAAGATACGACTCACGATATACGTATATGAAAAAAAAAAATTGGAAATAACAATGATTTAATTTATTTACATGACCCATGAGTTGGAAAGCGATAACGAGGGCCTGGGTGATAATATGATAACCGAAATGAGCAGGCCATGACCTAGTAAAGAGCAACAAAGAGAAAGTATGACAGAACAAATGTTAGAATTAGAGCTCGAACCAGAGGGGTGTGAAAAACTAGATGCCCTAGACGAAAAGACTAAAGCAATAGTTATGGGCTTATTTTCAAAAATCAGAGCGAAGTTAAAAAAAATAGAAGAGGTGAATGTCCCTTAGAAGGTGAACACAGAGACCATTCGTTATTTGCCACCGACAGGTAGGGATCACAAGGATATATCTGGCGACACAGACATAAACATAGGACGCATGAACAAAGAAGCGGGTCTTCTTTCTGGCAAAGGAGTGAGCGAGCGAAATGCGAGGAGGGCTGAAGAGATATGCGGAGCTCGAACAGACAAAACAAAGTTACTACTAACGCAATGGGGCATGCCAGGGAAACCGGAGTGGCCAACTTCCGTTGCATCCTGTTACAAATATAAAGGTTCAAGAAACTTCGGGGTAGGAGACGTACATAATCTACAGCTATGGGACAGAATGAAAGATATGAGAGAGGAACTGGAAAAAATAAAAGAAGCCGCGTTTAGGGTAACGGTACCGCCACTAACTGATAACTACACAAATTGGGCCGAGTCGGATACGAATAGGGATAGACTACGGAGTGACATAGTACCTACCGTGCCCCACTGTACAGAAGATACGTACGCTACACACAATCATAATCACCCACGCAGACCGCAGAACGCGCAACTAAACATTCTGCCCACGCTCAGTCATGTGGCAAGCAACATTCCGTTCTTTGATGGGGACCCAATCAACCTGCCACTATTCGAAAGGTCGGTAAGGATGACTGCGAAAAGGGTGGGCCCAGAAAACGAATTATTATTTTTAGTATATTATTAAATTAATATATTTTTCTTTCTCGGCACACTTGCGAGCAGACTCAAGGGAAAAGTGGCTGAACATTTCGCGCCCAGACTGGCTCAATTCGCAACAGTTCAAGAATTTCTTCGGAAACTTTCGAGGAAATATGGTAGCATAAATAATTCGGACACGCTGATGGCACAGCTACAGATAATTAGACAGCAAAACCGAAAATCGGTACAGGATTACTGTGGAAGAGTACAAGGATTGTATAATAGGTTGACGATGCTGCATGATTCGAATCCTAGCCTACTCCCTATTCAGAAGCAGGTTCTGAAAGAAAGCGCAGAGGCAGAGGCGGTAAAGCAATTTACATATGGCTTGCACCCCACATATAGATGTAAAATTACATGTTTAAACCCAAGGACCCTCTGCAAAGCAATTATAGAGGCGCTGAAAATAGAGAGCGATCTTAGCTTACGGCATGCGATACCAGTACGTACACTGCCCGCACACAGTAAATCGGGCAAATATAGGAGAAAGAACAACAGAAACCACCAGTGGGGTACAAGGAGCAGCAGCAGCAGCAAACGTATAACGCTGTATATACTGCGACGGTCAAACCGGGCATTCAGTCGAGGAATGCCGAAAACTGCTAGCGGTGATAAACGACAGAAAAACGCTAAGAGATAATAGGAGAGAACCAAAGGGAAACTGCAATTATTGTCAGAAACCGGGACAATATGCGAGAGACTGCCGCTCACGTGAGCAGGAAAGGGAGGAGGAGGAGAGACAGCGAAACGAGGGGCATAACCAACCCGTAGATAATACCAATACCAACAGAAACGCCTATAATTACGGAAATGGAAATGATAATGCTTAAAATTATAATAATAATAATTATAACAGGAGCTATAACAACGGCCCAATAAAGCTTTATAACAGGAATAATAACTACTACAACAGGAACAACTACTACAACAACAGAAACAATAATTACAATACTGGAAATAACGGAAACAGCAATTACAACAATAGAAATACCAATTACAATGATAGGAATGATTACAATAACAAGTACAATAACTACAATCCCAAGGGCAGTAATTATTACTCCAACCGCGGCTACGGTGACCCTTATGATAACAACAACAGCGAAACATTCAACCGTTATGGAAACAACAATAAGAATCATGATAGCAGGAACGGCTATAACAGGGACCCAGTTAGGAACGGGCCACCGCAGGATAGGGAAAAATGGCGCATACGGTCCTGACAATAGGAGAGACGCACCCGCAGCTTTAAACTCGAAAGATGTTCGGCGTGCTCCTTAAACGTCGAACATGAATTAGAGAAAGAAACGGAGAGAAGCGTGTCTGGCAAGAGAGACGGTGCGAGAGAGAGGCCGCAAAAGGCGGAGCAAAAAATAGTTGAGGCAGAATCGCACATGAACAGCCCGAGTACTTACGCAGTGCAGGGAAGTATAGAATGCAATACTGCAGAGTGCGAAGACACTCTTACACAACAGGGGGGCAGACGCACGAGAAAAGGCAGGAGGGCCTGCAGAAAGAGTAATCGGATAAAGGCGCCAGACACATATATAGAGAATGACGAACCAAAGCTTTCAGAGTGTGACGAAGAAACAGAGCAGCTTCCCAAAATATCTATAAAACTTTCGGAAACAGGGCATATGCCACCATCGGTCCAGTTATGGGGACCATAGTTAAAGAATGGAAAGGCGACTTTTTATGCGGATACAGGCGCAGAGATTTCGATTATAAAGGAAAATTTTCTTAGCACAGACATGCTAATAGACGATAGGTATCGAGTGGCTATTATCGGCGTGACTCACGTGACTCACGGAGCACGCAAAACATTGGGCACAGTACAGGCTCAGTTACAAGGGCTGGAGTGCACATTACATGTTGTCCCACATGAATTCCCTATTGACACGGAAGGAATCATAGGGTGAGATACTTTTAAGCGATGTCGGGGCCAGATAAGCGCCGCCAAGAATATGATTAGATTAGATGATGTAGAGATACCACTGTTAAAGCCGGAGTGTTTTAAAATACCTGCGAAATTGAGACAAATAATTTATGCGCGAATAATAAAAAGCAAGAATAAAGCAGAATATGGTTGGATACCCCTCCAAGAGATGAAGAAAGGAATATTATTTGAGAACTTTATAGCGAGAAATATTAACGGAAAAATAGTTGCAGAATGTATTAATATGAGTGAAGAGATAAAATACGTGCCTGTTCCGGAAGTAGAGCTGCTAGATTACGAAGAAATTTACCGGGATCACACAAAAGACGTTGAAGAGGACAATGTCGAAAGCTTGGGGGAAGCAGTGATAAGGTTATTTAACGAGGGAAAAAATTATGATGAGGAAAAAACGGAAATTTTTTCCAAAAACGAAAAGGAGTTAGAGAAACAAAATCGGGTGGACAAGATAATGCAACTTGTAGACACAGCCGGTTGCAACGATGAAGAAATAGAACATGTGAGATGACTAATCGAGTCAATTCCGTACGTATTTGGCCTCGATGGAGTACCTCTCAAGGCAACACACCTATTAAAACATCGAATTATAACGAAGTCGGACAAACCCAATCGTGGCAAAAAGATTTAGATATCCACCGGCGATACGGGATCAGATAAAAATCGAAATAAAGAAAATGCTCGAACAAGGGATAATTGAACCCTCCACCTCACCATATAGCTCGAACATCTGGATAGTGGCAAAACAACCGGGGCCAAACAATGAAAAAAGGGTGAGAGTAGTCACGGATTTTCGACTACTAAGCGGCGTTACGGTAGGCTCATGTTACCCGCTACCGTTTCAGAGTGATATCTCAGAGAACCTAGCGTCGGCACGTTACATCACGGTGGTGGATCTCAAATCGGGATTTTTCCAGGTGGAAATACACGAAGACGATGCACATAAGACAGCATTTTCAGGCCCAGACGGGAACTACCAATACAAGAGAATGCCAATGGGGTGTGAAGACTCGCCAAACACATTTCTAAGGGCTATTGCACTAGCACTCGCAGGATTACAAGGCCATAAAATAGAAGTGTATCTTGATGACATAATGGTCTTTGCCCCTGACCTTGAGGAACATGAGAGACGATTCACGAAACTGTTAAAACGGCTGGCAGCTGCAAACCTTACGATTAAACCTAAAAAGTGTCAATTCTTGAAAAAAAAAGCGAAAGTGCTGGGTCACATTGTAGGCAATGGACAAAAAATTACTGACCCAAAAAAACTTAAAGCGGCTAAAAATTATCCTCGACCGACAAGCGTAAAGAAAGTAAAACAATTTTTAGGAATCGTAGGTTACAACAGGAGATTTGTCAAAAATTATGCACGAATTGCTCAGCCTATATCGAGTCTCCTAAAAGTAGGCACTGCATTTAATTGAGGTGACCAAGAGGAGAAAGCATTTAAAACTCTCGTAGATACACTGAGCAGTGGACCTGTACTCATCACCCCAGATTTGGAAAAAACCTTTATCGTTACGACAGACGCATTAGATTACGCGATTGGAGCGATTCTTAGTCTGGGTGAGATCGGAAAAGATAGACCGTGCGAGTACACGTCTCGCTGTCTTAAGGGGAGCGAACTCCGCTACCCGACCTACGACAAGGAACTATTAGCAATTGTATTTGCAAAAAAGCGAATTTAGACCATATTTATACGGACGCAAGTTTACGGTGGTTACAGACCATGAGCCACTTAAGCATTTTCATTCGTCTAAAAAACCTGATATTCGTTTTAACAGGCTTAAAGCGGAACTAAGAGGGTATGAGTTCGAAGTTGTATACCGCCTGGGTGTTAACAATAGATCACCTGACGCATTATCACGAAACCCAGTACTACAAGAGGGGGAAGTAAATCCCGAACGGCCTCGCCAAGAGCTATGTCAGCTGGCGGACGAACAAGAGAATGAAGAACCGGCCGATAGCGACGGACCTCCGGCGCGCATATTTAAAATACGGGCAACTCTTAGGAAAAGAATTCAAGGTAATTCGAAGATAATAAAAATCCATGGCACCGACTCAGAAAACTCGAACGGTATAACACGAAAAAAGATACGATATCACAGTGAGAATAGTGAGAAAGATTCAGATATGAGTACAGAAGGTCAAGAAAACGGCGATGCGGACTCTTAATCAGAGGAGCCTAACGAAAAAAATTCGCCGCCGCCACAAGCAATAAAGGATCAAAACGAATAGAAAGTGCGAAAAGTTGCAGAGAAAGGAGGATTATGTTCACAGGGGCCAGCAGACGAAAAATTAGGGTACATTAAGAAAGAGCCAGGCTTTCGAAAGGGTATAACTACTACAAGCACGCCAGCAATATTAAAACAAAAAGAAAAATTACGGAAAGCACGTAAACGACAACTTGACACTTTGCACAGACACAAACCATGTTTTTTAACCACGCAACTGACGACGAACCAGTCAAAAGAAATAATAATAGCGAATTGTGACACACCTATACCTAGCGTTGCAACTAGAAATCGAGAGTTAATTACAAAAGAGCAAAGAACTTATGAAAGAGAAAAAGAAGGAAGCACGAAACAAGCGAAGGAATTTCCAACAGACAAACAAGAGGAGCCGAAAATACATGACTTATTGGAGGAAAGGTCTGATGAATTGCGGGCTCTAGTTATGATCGACATTAAAAAGCAAGATGTAGAAGGCAGACCAGGAATGAGGATAGATATGTGGGAGCCTAGCGAGATAGTAACGACAGACAAAGCAGCGCTTCGCACAAGAGACGAAGTAAACAAAAACACACATAACGGAAGGAGTATGGCTTAGTCAGAGAAAAATGAGAACACGGTACAAAACAAACGCGATGAGCAGCGAGAAAAAGTTGCACCACCAGATAAATGGCTCGAATATTTAAAAGACGAAACGCGAAGGGAAAATTGTGAATGCACACAACCTGTTAGTACTCTGACAAAAATATCGGAAATACCATCCAACCCACCCGGAAACTGTTTGTTCCACAGCCTTATATGGTTGTACGAACTCGATATCTCAACTACTGAGTTACGAACGATTCTGCGCAATTCTAATTTATTACAAAAATGCAGAGAGCCGGAAGAAACAAAAGAAATTTTGGAGTCACAAACAATGTTTGGGAACAGCGATTGTACTTATCTGTTCTCTCAAGAAATCAAGAAAAATATTTGTGTACATTTTGCACTAACCAATGGAAATTATATTTACACTCATTACATTGCTACGACAGACGGTGAATTTGGCCATTTACATCTAGAAGGCGTAGGTAAAAATACACATTATACGCCTCTTATACAAGTTTCTAGCGCGATAAATACAGAACTTGAGTCAGGGGTAGACATCTCACAAAGAGACCGTAGTAGTACCGAGGAAAGTGAGAAGCGTAAGCATAGGTCCGAACTAGACAAGAAAGAGGACAGAGGCAAGCAAGGGAAGGAGGACAAAAGTCATTCAGAAAGGGAGCAAGACACTTCCGAAAGTGCAGTGGATACAAGTAAGCCACCATGGGCACCGAAAGAGGGGAAAGATCCACCCCTATTACAAAAACTGAATAGGATTGAGGGTCACCCATTTTAATACTTAGACAATCTAGCGTTTATGATGATAACAGAAGCAGTACCCAATACAGAGGTCATAGATGCGCTGCACGAGAGAGGATATATTAATCCAACACGTATGAATAACGAAGAAAGAGGCGTAGGAGAAACCAAAATGACAAATGCAATAAGAATAAAAATTATGCACATGTATGTAAAGGAGCACTTTGAAGAAACGGCGCTTAAATCAAACATTAAAGAGTGTATTAAGGCCCTTAAAGAGGTAGTAGTAGCAAACGAAATAAAAACGATTGAAATTGTTACGGATCGAACGATTCTCAATCTAACCCAGTGGGGATACTTTGTTGATAACTTTGAGAAAATATTCAAAGATATTAGACTAGCAGCAGTACTCTACACAAACACTCTAGTAATCCCACCAACAGATCAGAGATTTAAAATCATTAGAAAATACCACGAAGCGGCAATAGGTAGACATAGGGGAATGAATAAGACATATAACAGGATCGCCAAAGACTACTATTGGAGAAACATGCGCCCGGATGTGAGACAAGTCATCTTGGGATGCACATCATGCCAAACGAAAAAGGTCATCCGAATTAAAACGAAACAAGCCATGCTTATCACCGACTCACCGAGTAGACCGTTCGAAAAAATTTCTATAGACTTCTACGGGCCCATCAGTAAACCCTCAGCAAATCAGTATACACATATTTTATTTATACAAGACTGGCTAACGAAATTTATAGTTCTCGCACCTGTGAAAAGAGCAACAGCCGAAGAAACGGTAAGAGCGATAACAGATAAGTTTATAGCGTACTTCGGGCCACCGGAAAATTTATTATCGAACCGAGGCACTCATTTTATGAACAAAAGTATGGATGAACTTGCAAGGTTGTTTAAAATAGACAAAATGGGCAGCACAGCATTTCACTTACAAACAAACGGCGCCATCGAAAGAATGCATCATACTCTTACGGAATGCATCAAGGCATATGTAGAACAAAATGATCACTGGGACGAACATTTACCTATGTGCATGCACTCATACAATACCACGGACCATCAGAGTACGGGATACTCACCGCACAAATAAGTTTTCGGACAGAGAGCTAGAACACCATCTAGTATCAAAGTGCCACCTAAGGGACAAACTTCGGATGAATATTTCAAAGAGTTAGTTGAGACCCTGACAGAGATGAGAACCATCGCAGCAATGAACCAAGTCCAGGCTAAATACCGATCAAAGTATTACTATGACCGCCAACTGAATACAAGATATTTCTTAGAGGGAGAAATGGTTTATGTGTTGAAGGAGCCATCAAAGGGCAAATATGATTCGCAATACGAGGGCCCGTATGAAATAACAGGCATTGATTATATCAACAAAAACGTAAAACCACATAGAAGTGACGAAATAAGAGTATCCCACGTAGATAAAATCAAAAAAGCATGTATGGTAAATGCACCGCCAGAGAATGCGAACAGGGTAAGGGACACGAAGAGACAGACTTGAACATTCGACTTCGCTTAAAATTTTCGCAGCCCCCGGAAGCGCCGCGAACTAGATATATACATATATTAGACTCAGATACGCAAGCTCACAGAAAAAAAAATATAATGGGGAGGTATGCATGAACAAAGCATTAATAACATCGATTAATAGTAGAATTTGCATTTTATGAATTGGAAAAAAAAGTGAATGAGGGGCGCGTGTGGCACTCCCTAATGAGGAGACATACTCCAATAAGCGTATAATTAATTCATAGGACAAAAGTACATATTATAGATGGTACAACAACAAAAATTATGTATACGTATAGGCTGAGATAAACATGTAAATTTAAATGAATATATGCGAGAAGTACGAAAAAATTAATGTTAAATTGGCAAACGAAAAAGTATGAACAAATAACAATTGTTTTTTGTAGCCCATGGACATCATTGTTGTATAAGAAAAACTTATTTTAGCAATTATTGTTAGGTAGAGAGGAGGATGGAGGAATGGGAGTAAAATAAATTAAGCAATCGCAGGAAAAAATTTATTCTTTAACAGGCCCACAAGCTCACGTCGAGTACGAGAGGTTGAACCTCCTTTTCTTCCTCCCTTCCGTTATCCTCCATCAGTAACAATCCCACTCCTTTCATCATGATCCAATGACAATCAGAACGCCTGAAACGATACACACACAGTCGTCATGAAGTATCGAATCGACTGCCACGTCCAAGGCAACGAATAGACTGTTCGTCAAACCATCCACCTTAAAGTCAGCATAATTTTGCAGAAACTATATGGACCAGTACTTAATCGTTCATGTAAGGGAGACTAAAAATAATGCACCCAGATTACCGCTCGACTATCGAGAGGAATAATCGACCACACCCCGGGTGCGGCAGTGTTTCTGAGAACTTGGCCATCGAAGAACAACGTTACCAGGCCACCCTCATCTAAACAGGGTCGTCGATATTGGAGAAAAGGCATACAAATCCACAACCCGTATGCTTAACTGAAAAAAATAAAAGACGCTTGCAATCACACAAGCTGTAACTTACATAACGACATTGAACAACGCTGATAAAAAAGGGAAAAAATAAGAAAATTCATATGGTAATACACTTAAATAGATAGCTATCGATAGAGTATAAATAGTGTCGGGGCAAATATTTAGTACACGAACTAAAACGCACGCTTTTAGGCAGGAACTAGAGTTAGCAACTAATAGTTAACAGTTTTATATACTACATGGTTGATAAATTCAGCAATGGGATTTCTTTTTCTTATGTACAAGTGCCTTCTCTATCGGGGGGCCCTACTACTAATATGTTATAGAATGTTCGCAGGTAGTCAGCGTGAAAACAACTCAGAAAGAGATTGGACCACGGCAGTAAACTCGTCAGCACCACAGCCAACGTCCATCGAAATGCAGAAGACTTCAAGACACCTAATTAACATTCCAGTAATCAGCACGGAAACATCCTTTAAGGGTCGCGAGTCCACATAAAACACGCGACTTAGTACAGCGATTTTTATTACCGACGGAAAAATAAATAAAATTAAGGAATATAGAATAATAAGTAATACATAAGTAAATTAACGAGTTTATTGTAATGGAAATAATTACTATGTTTTAACAACAATTCTGTAATGATAATATAAAAAAAAAAGGTAATAATATCATAAGAGTAATTATGACAATAATGTTATTGAGAAAAACGGGAATGAGCGCCAGGAGTCACTCGACTGTATCAGGGGGCGCAGTCCCTAGGACGACACTAAGATTTTCAAAATAATAAGCATCGGGAAATTTGTTTGAGGTAAAAAAAAAAAAAAAAAAACGACATACATGATGATTATAGCTATAACAATAATAACTATAAGGAGGATATGAACAATAATAATAGTAATTAGGAAAAGAGGATGAGCGCCGGGAGTCGCTCGACTGTATCGGGGGGCGAAGTCCGTAGGACGGAGACAAGAAAGAATTTTCTTTTTTCCGAAATACGTAATTACAGTAAAGTATGATAAGTTTAACTATATACAAAAAATACTACCATCGACCACAACACATGAAGTAAATCAACAAGAAAATAAGTAGATATGAGCACCAGGAGTCGCTCGACTGTATCGCGGGGTGCATTCCATAGGACAAAGACAAGAAAGAATTTTTTTTTCTCGTTTAAACTAATGGTAAGAAATTTATAGGGGAGTTTTTTTTGCAAAATCAACAAACGATGAAAAAGTATATGGGAAATAATAAAATAGAAACTTCATGTAAAATAATGTAATGTATTATTCCAAATTCATTATTTTGTATGTGAAACCACTATTAATGTAAAGTAGTCTTAAGCAGATGCCCAATTCGCGGCAATTTTAAATATAATTGTAATATAAGGCAAAGCGCATACAAAATCAATATTGTTATACGATACACTTAACACATAATGAGAGAAGACTGAATGATTACAAGAGCGAAAGCATTAATGTAGAGGGAACAGCGGTTCTTTACAATTGAATGAAAGGATGAGTGTGAAATACTAAATTACATAAACAACACAGACAACAGAATACAGCACAGCACACACACACAAACAATCGTAAGCATGTCTACAGGCTCAACTCTAGATAAATTGAAAGGTCAGCGTCGTCGAGGGCGACGACGTTGCGGCCTCGGACGTGTAACGTACGATATGCAAGTCATATCATACTGACTCTCCCTAGTAACAGCGAGGCTTCTTTATCAAGAAGGCATCGACAGGTGGGGAACAAGCTAATATAAGGCCCAGCAAGCCTCAAATCGCGGCACTTAGGCGGCATTCGGGCACTCAGGCGGCACTCGGGCAGTCAACCAGTCAGAGAGTCAAGGAGTCGAGCAGTTGGGCATTCGCGAATTTGGGAATTAGGGTTACACGACGAGCCTTAGAGACCAAGCACACGCGCTACTTTGCCTTTAATTTCGGTGATTGAATAAAGCTCTTGATATAATCAATTGTTGATCATTCTCGCGAAGCACCTCCTTACCAATAAATTTATTAAATTTTTTACGGTCTAGGATTAACTTAATTCGTCAGGCTTTGGAGCTAGAAAATAATTAGAAATAAACTGATCTCTCTTGGGCTCACATGGTACTATTACTTTCTTTTGTATTAGCGTTGCAATCGCTTGTCTCGTGTTTTCTGTTTCTCTATGAGAACTGAATTTCTTTGGTACGCCTAAGTGCTCCGTGACTCGGTTATTACAGTAAATCTTATATCCTGTCACAGAGTTTACCGCAAAACGATTTTTTGTAATTTTCTTCTAGTGTCCAGCATATTATGCCAATTGTCCTGCGATCTTACGTACCGTCAATTCTGATCGTATTGATTCCTCTAGTTCGGCAAGTAAGTATAATACAGGTTTTAAAGATAGAGTTTAAAGGTAGCCTCACGTTCCTTAATACGGAGGTTTTTTTCACGGTACGTTAAATAGATTGCTGCAGGTGCGATTTCGCAAATGCATCAAGTCAGCAGTGAGAGTGCCCGTATCCACTAGAATTTCGAACAGTGTTTTTCGATCCAAATTTTCCTGTCATTTTATGATCATGTCTATGGTCAAACCTGTTGCTGACAGAGTGCTGGACAGTTATTGTCTATGCTTCATGTAAGCATACCTCGTTTTAAGCCCTGCGATCTGGATACCCGGAATCAATACTTGTATAATACAAAACAGCTTAATAAGTTATGCTTTATTCACACATTACAAAAATACCTTCATTATTTGTGCGTTTAGTATACATTGATTTATTAATAAAAAAAGTTTCAAGTGCTAAATAAATTTAAATCTCAATTTATATAGAAAAATATAAACTCTATCATAATGTCAATAGCGCCAATCGTTTGCACGTGAATTATACATTAAGATTTGGTTACAGTTTGTATCATTAAATGTAAATTTAGAGTACAAATCAATAACTTAATTACAAGATATTATTCTGAAATATTTTTATTCCAATCTCTAGCTCATCGCTTTGCGCGTACGAGTCGAACTTCGATTCTTTTCGACCTTTCATCCAAGTTGATAATCAAATGTTAGACACTTGTGTGCAGCCAGCTTCTGATTAGCCAAGCACTTTTGAGTCTTTCAAACGTTCGAAACCTGAAGACACAGCGCGCAAACTTCGAAAACATCAAATCCCCAATTACCCAATGAGCTGAAGATTATTTTTTATGCTATTCAGTATAAAATATGCTTAATAAGCTTTGTAACCAATCTCAAGTAAATAATCTGAATTGACCAAAGGAAGTTAATGGTATTAAAGGGGGTTCCCCAGTGGGTTTGTTCACAGTAGTAGCAACTCGATACATGTACATACAACATATACATCGAAGTCTTGCGCTTTCGTTGTGTGCATGCGTAAGAAACGTATAAGAAACGTTGTGTCCTTATGGCAGCCAGTTGAGTGTGTGCGTTCTCATCGCTTGGATTGAGTTGTAACATGGCCGTGAGCGGGTCCGGGTCTGAACTGACCTGTCCATTGTGCCAGAAATTGTTTTTTTGAACGTTGCTTGTTGGAGGAGCTTGATTCAGACTCTTAAATCGTTCCGGCAACTCAGTCACTTTCAAGATTCTAGTCCTTGAAATGGGATTCAAGTACACGGCACCTTGAACGTGCATGGTTTCTAGCCCTGGAGGAGGCCAATACCGTCCATCCAAGTCTTTCTGACTCTCCCAACACTGTCCAGAATTCTCTATGTCCTCAAGATCGTAGATTAACTTATTTGCTATGGCCCTTCGGTACTCTGGCAGGAGATTTCGGTAAGCCCTATCGGCTAATGTCCTCTCTGACAGGGGGAATTTAAATTTTGAGGCAATGTACCGGAAGTTGGTGAGAAGTACTGAGATTTTCTCAGCCTTGCCTTGAGTCCGGGCATATAAGTCCTGGAGTAAGTCCTCTTCCTGATAATCCCCGCCGAATTGCCTCTTGAAAAATTCGCACAACGCGGTCCAGTTCACAAAGTCCTGTTTATTGGTCCTAAACCAGCGCGCAGCTCGTTTGAGCAGGACGCATGGAAGAGCTCTCAGGAGAGCTTGGTCGCTTATGCCCAAGCTAGCCCGACAGTCCTCTAAGCGATCCAGAAAATCCTCTGGGTCCTCCAAGCGCTCTTCCTCCGTATAGTGAAGTCCCCAGTTCTGCAGAGCTTTCACGGCCTGGGCTTGGGCGGCCTTTGGTCCTCACGGTTTCCAGCATGTGTTGGCGGTCCTTGTTTGTCGGTGCGATGGTCTGCTGAATTCCTCGGGAAGACGCTGAGACGTCTCGGTTCCCGGTATTGAGATTGCCGTTGGGGGGACCGACTTCGGAGTCCTCCGTCCTGGGTCGACCCAAGGGGCTCGGGGTGCCAATTATTTACAGCCTCTCTGCCCAGAGAATTGTCAACCCACCGCTTTAGTTTAAAGGTCCGACTTATCCCGTAAACTCTCGAGCGATCCACCAGCGGTAAGTTTACCCGGCTAGACTCGTCACTTTGGGTGTGACTGGTGCAGGAGAGTTGTGTCTTGGTGAGGAGGTCCAGTTGCCTCCTCTCCGATTCCCGGCCGTCTGCAATTCGTCCACGTCCGACTCCCCACATCGGTACTTTGGGGCCCGCTCCGTTGAGCCGGAGCATCCTTTCCGCTTCTCGGCAGCCACCAAGCGGCGCGGTGCTGGAATGGGCGAACTTGGCTTATTCTCATAAGCCTGAAATTCACTCGCTCCAGCAGAAGCGTTAGGATTTAGCAAGCTCCCCACTTTAAACGGGGGACCCGTCAGTCCAGGGGTTATTAAGTACTGCACAACAGTGCTATGATGCTACATGAAATAATATTTCATGCAGGGAGGTACCACAAGCCTATTAACTATTACTCGTAGCGAAGGAGACGGCGTCAAGTAAGGGTCCAGGGGCTTAATTACCTCATAATATGAGCCAATGGTCCATCCTCCTTGAGAGGGAGTCGTCATTGGACTGGTTACGGTCCACGTAGTCGTGGTCAAGGTAGCAGTCACACAAGAGGTAGCAGCCACTACTAGAGGGTATTCTCCAGCAATGCCAGGCCAGTCGAGCGGCGCTCCTATACCTGCCAGCCTTCGTCCTTGTATCGCCATCTAGCGCCTAACGATATCTACTAAATCTAACCTTCACCAAAGTACAGAGACTCAGTAGACCAGCTAATGTAGCATGGTCGCACGGCTCAAGTATGTCCGGGTACAGAGACTCAAAGATCCGCGATTCCTCAGCGAGATCGATCTAGCTCACGCATGTCCTACACATTACACAGTAGTCCAGGAGATGTAATAGCAACTTTTCGACAACTCTCTCTCCCTCTCTCTCTCTCTCTCTCTCTCTCTCTACTCTCACCTCAAACCCGCAAAACCACCGAAAGCTCTCGCTGCTCGCACTTAAGCGTACAGCTCGAGGCTCTACTCCAGACTGACTCACGATCTCTCGCTCAAGTAATGGCCACTGCCGCTACTGCTGCCACGTATCTCCTCTCGCAGTCACTCTCGACATAGCAGCTACTGTGTGTCCCAGTAGTTGCCTTCGCATTCTTCTTGTCCTTTTCTACTGGCGCTGCTGTGTCTGCATCTCAACTGGTTGTCCACTGGCATCCTCTTCTCCTCCTCTCAGCATACATACAGCCCCCGAAAAACAAACAAATTCGGAGAAGCTTCGACTTTCTGCTTTTTGTATATACGTTGCATCAGAGAGAGCATTTTGGAACATGGAGGCCATTTTGCCTCGTTTCAAGGTTAATAAACTAATACTATACTATATGTATATGTACTTTGTACAGTGATATAGAAAAGACAGAACATGGCCGTTTCTGCACACGCACGCGCTCGTAGAGTCTCTCTTGGTTGCAAGAGAGAAGATTTTGTAATCTTTATTTCTGTTATTAAATATATTGATTAGAGTGTCATAAAGTGTAAAATAATTGATCCACTACCTCCTAATATATTTCTTTAACATGGTAGCCAAGTTCGTGGTTAGTATTTTTTTTTTTTTTTTGATTTTCACGTGTTGCTTCGGTGGCCCGTGATAATCACCAACTGCAGGTGCTAGTGAAAGTGTCAATCCAACACTTATGAAATGAGAAGATAGTGTCAATCCAACACTAATAAAGAATTTAATAAAAAGTTTCGTGAAAATAACAACAAGTACGTTTAAAACTGAAAGAAACAAAGACGGAGCATGTTTCGAGTGCAGAAAATATGGGCACTTAAAGGCACAATGTACGAGAACGAGACACAGCGATAATTCATAGGAGCAAGGTGGTGTGCAGCAGCAACAAGGCGGAAGCCAACAACAACAGTAGCAACATCGTGGCGGCCGAGGCCCAGGTCGTAGAGCTGGTAGAGGCTTGAATCAACATCATCGAGGAGGTGGTTTGAAGCAAAATAATCAAGGGCATCAAAACGAACACGGTAATGTGAGTAGTTTTAATGTGGAATTCGAGGAAAGACCTAATGAGTCGCGTGTTGAAGTAAACAGCTGTGCTAGTAAGGCTAAGGTTACTCGATAGCGGTTGCTCAGATCATGTTATGAATGATGATCGATATTTTTATGAATCTGTTTAATTAAAAAAACCTATAGTTGTAAAAGTAGGTGATAGTCGTTTTTCAAAAGCAACAAAAGTTTGTCATATTAGGCATAAGTTTAATGTTCATGGTCTAAGTAAAATGAATATAATAAAAAATGTTTTTTTTGTTTTTTTGTTTTTTTTTTGTTAAAGGTATGGATTAGAATTTAATAAGTTATGGTAAAGTAACAACAACAAATAAGATTGTATCAGTAGAAAGTATCTCAAAAAATTTTGATCAAAACAGGAATTTATTTGCGTTGGCTATTGAAAATGATGATACTTATCATATGACAAGTGAAATTATGTGTAATGAGTTTAATTCAATGACAAAGAACAAGTAAGCAGAAAATGAAGAATTACATAGGACATAAGGTCACGTAAATTTTCAATTATTTGAAAACAATGTGTGATAAACGAATACTTGATAGCTCACCCAGGGAATTAGAAACTAATTATTTAAAATGTGGGATTTGTTTGTAAAATAAAATGCATAATTTACTATTTAATAATGACAGATCTAGGGCAAAAGATATTTTAGAAATTGTATATACCGATGTTAATAGACGTCATAGTACTACTGGTTTGAATGGCGAGAACTATTTTTTGAGTTTTATCGATGATTATAGTAAAGTAACTAAAGTTTATTATATTAAATCAAAAGATTAAGTATATAATTGTTTTGTTAAATATGTAAATTTAATTGAAAGTAAAACAGATAAAGAGGTAAAGGTGTGACAATAGACAGAAATATATTAATAAGGATATAAGTAATTTTGCAAGTGAGAGAGGTATTTCTATTGAACCGTGTTCACCTCACGTACATAAATTAAATGGATTGGCAGAAAAGTATAATAGAGATATTATAGATGTGTCTAGATGTTTACTGGAAGAAGCGAGGGTTCATAATAGATTTTGGCCAGAAATAGTGAAACCAGCAGCATATTTGAAAAATATAATTATCACTAATACTGTTGAAAAGAATAAAACACCTTTTGAAATTATGTTTGGGAAAAAGGATAGTATAAAAAATTTAAAAATTTATGGAGTAGTGTTTTTGTCAGAATACCCAATCAAAAGAGAGATTCAAAATGGGACAAAAAAGCAGATTTAGGAATTTTTTTTAGGTTATGAAAATGTTGGTTATAGAGTTCTGATAAATAATAAGATAGTAGTAGCTAGACACGTTGATACCATCAAAGATGGCACAGACTGTATTGGTTTAAAATCAGAAAATGACATAGTAAAAATTAGTTTATTTGAAAATAAAGTTGAAAAAACAAATGACGATTTAAATACAAACAGAAATGATGAAAATAAAAATTTGAATTTGAGACGGTCAATTAGGGAAAAAAGTGAGCCTAATAGACAGAAAGTCTTTGAAAGTGGAAAACCGCTATGGATAAGGAATTGTATTGTTTAAATAAAAGTAAGACTTGGATTTATCTAAATAAACTAAGTGATGAAAAAACTTTAGATTTGAAATGGGTTTATGGCTAATGATATTTTAAAGGCTGGATTAGTTGTTAGAGGTTATCCACAAAAGGATTTGATTGATGATATTTATTCACCAGTTGCAAGAATGCAAACTTTAAAAATTTTACTTTCTTGTTGTCAAAATAGTTTAATTATTGAACAGATGGATGTCGAAGCAACGTTTTTGAATGTAAAGGTAAAACCTGAAGGATGAGTGAGACAGCCACAAGGCTATGATGATAGCTCTAATAATGTATTAAAATTAGATTAAGCGTTGTATGGATTAAGAGAAAGCCCAAGAGCTTGGTATGAATGTTTTAATGTTTATTTAAAAAGTTTTAATTTTAAAAGAAGCGAAAATGATTGTTTCTTATATATCTTAAATGACAAACATGATTATGTATATTTAATTCTTTTTGTAGATGACTTATGAATTTGCTGTAAAAATAAAGAAATGTTTAATTTTGTTGGAAAATTGAAGAATAGTACACAATGATCAAGTTAACAAAGAATTTGTTGGAGAAGTTGAGCCTTACATTCCAGATGACCTTTTAACACAATTCAAATTAAATTATGAATCGAGAGTACGAATAGGCGATCCAAAACTGGCTGATTTTTTCAAGTTTTGGCTAAGAGTTGAGGGTGTTCAAGGAATAGACATTATTGGTATGAAAAGTTTTGTTACACGACCAATTTACGATGACTGTTCTGGAATACCTTTATCGTTTCTCTTTCGGTTAGTTAGTCTTTATATTATAAGTTATTTACAGTGGTCTAATGTGTTTACTTCGATGAATTCTATGTACAATTTAGTAATTTTTCCTTTTTTTGTAATGTATGAATAAAGATATAACAGATAGCCAATCTAGAATTATAAGTCAACGAAAAGTAAAAAGTAAAATTAGAATAATTCAGCTTGCTCAAGACAAATTATCAGAAAAAAGGTGCTTAAGTGGTATCAAACTATGTGCATAGTGCGATGAATCATGTTATTTTAAATCATGTTGCTGACATAGCGTTAGAAAATATAGAGACTGTAGAAAAATTCTCAGCATTATACAATTACGAAAATTTGGAAGAGATAGAAGGTTCGTAGTGGTAACATAAAATATTACAACGCATATTTTACTACGAAATTCAATAAAAACAAAATTTTTAGTGACCTTAGAAATTTGTGATGCTTATGTAAAAGAAGTAGAAGCTGACTCGTTTGTTGTAGAAAATTTCATTAAAGTTATTTAAATGAAGATCAAGATTTAGATTTTTTGCCTAAATCTATTGAGGGTTTGGATAATGAAATTCCTAATCATACACTCACCCCAGTTGTGCAGAAAGAAAATACTGCCCTGCAAGCAGCTGGTAAGCATAAAAAAATTATTACTTTTTAAACACTACAAAATTGGATTAAACAAAAATTTGTTTACTTTTTATGATTTTTCAGAAGTGTCTGGTCAATAAATTTTAAAAGAAACAATGAAGTTTTCAGAAGAATTTTTATCAGAAAAAAAACAAAAAAGTAGGTCAGAGTAAGAAAATAAGTACAGTAACGTCTGATGCTTGAATGAAAATGGCTCTGGATCAAAGAAAAAGAAAAAAACAGCAGCAGACAATATTAAAAGAAAAAAAGAATTTATAAATTAAAAGAAGAATCTTGCTGCTGAGCAACAACGACATTTGAAAGAGCATAAGCAATCTTTAGCTGCTGAGAAAAAAAAAATTGATAATGGCATACGCAGCTTACCAACTGAAAAAAAAGATTAAAACGGAAAAATATGAGTTTTAAAAATAAATGATAACAGTTTCCTTGTATTATTTTCTCGTGAAACTTTTCACTTATTCTGTGATTTTGTACGTATGATTAATGTATATAAACTTTTTTTAAACTATAGTTTTATTTTTATTATCTATAATATAATTATAAGTACATAATTAGGTAAAAAACTACTAACAAAAAAGCGTTCGTTAAACTGAGACGTAAGATTGGAATACCTCGATATACCAAGTCACTGTTCGTTTAATTGGGACATTCTAATCTTGCCCTCTTTTAATACAATATTAAAAGTTCTTGATAATATTTTTACAGTAATATTGTATTAAAATGAGATTAAGCGTTGTATGGATTAAGAGAAAGCCCAAGAGCTTGGTATGAATGTTTTAATATTTGTTTAAAAAGTTTAGATTTTAAAACAAGCGAAAATGATTGTTTCTTATACATCTTAAATGACAAACATGATTATGTATATTTAATTCAATTTGTGGATGACTTATTAATTTTTTGTAAAAATAAAGAAATGTTGAATTTTGTTGGAAATTTATTACTTGTTCGATATTGAACTCAGTAAGATAGTGGACTGTATAATTTATATCGCACGCCGGATTTGGGAGAGCGTGAAAAGGATGTAAAAAAAAGGACACAACAATAAATGCACAACACATTTTTAAACACTTTAGCCGTTTATTATAAAAAAACAATCTCTCTGTTTTATTTCACTTTATTATGTCATAATGCTTGCTCACTTGCAAGATAAAAAAAAGGTAGAACTAATTTATGAGTCAGACGGAGAAATTACGTGTCAATCGAAAATGTGAATTGTTTTTTGTTACAGAAATCTCACATAAAAACGATACACGTAAAAGTTATAAACACGAGCGCAAAGCGACTTACCGAAACGGGTGAATGAGGCTGACTGACGATAACCGCAGCAGCAGCAAGCTGCTAGACAAAGGTAAGTATAAACAGAGTCTATTGGTGTATCAATAGACGCGTGCACGCTTATGATTGGCCCTTATAGGTAAGAGAATATCCTAAAGGGCGAGATTTCAAATCTCATAAACTAAATTTTCTATTTACATCAGTATAATGTTACTGATGTTGCCCAAGTCCCAAGGTTGATAGACAGAAGTGTAACGAATGTATATCAATAACAAGTCTTAGAAGGACTAAATGGTGGATTGCATTCCACTTACAAAAATTATAAATAATGAAATTTTTTTTTTTGATATAATGACATTCAGCCGGTAACAATCAGTAATACTGATGTTTTATATCGTCCTAAGGTTGACGGACAGGAGTGAGACTGAATGTGCATCAAAAGAAATAATATACAACTAAATACCGTGTAGATAAAGCAGTGGAACGCTTTCCACGTACAATAGCAAATAATTCAAAAATAAAAAAAACATGATAAACAAATTACTGATTATTTTATATATATTTTCGTAAGGTTTGTGACTTTTAGATATGAGATTCAATAATTGTAATAGTAAATGAAAAGAAAATAAATCGATCTAAAAAAGACTAATTATTTTTGTGTCCTGACTCAAGTCCAGATACGGTACGCAATAATATTAGTTCGTGTATTGGCCTTACAAAACTAGATGAAACGGTTCTAATCTTGGCGACTCTGACGAGAGACTTGGCATCCTTGTAGACTTTAACAACCATGCGTAAAGGCCATTTACCAGGTGGAGAAGACTCGTTTTTTATGAGCACGAGATCACCTGGCTTAACCGAGCGTTGAGGATTCAACCACTTGCAACGACTTTGTAAAGTGGAAAGGTATTTAAATGACCACCTTTTCCAGAAGACTTAGAGAGATTGTGTCACTAGCTTTCAGCGTTTAAGTGGCGATACCTTTTCAGAAGAAATATCGGGCTCTGGCACAAGAAATGAAGACCTCATGATCAAACAATGAGCAGGAGTAAGAGGATCAAGCTCAGAGGAATCATCATTAAGGCGAGCCAAGAGCCGAGAGTTGAGGCATGCCTCTATTTTACACAATAAAGTAGAAAATTCAACTACTCTCAAAATCTGATCGCCAACTACACGCTTCAAATGATGTTTAGCGGATCTAACTGCTGATTCCCATAAACCCCCAAAATGTGGAGCAGAAGCAGGAATAAAGTGCCACTGTGTACCTGATTTACCTAATTCATAGGCAAAATTAGGGTCACGACTACGTTCTACCAATATTATTTTTAACTCAGTATCAGCACCGATGAAATTCGTGCCATGATCACTGAATAAATCTGTGCAGTGGCCACGTCTAGAAATAAATGTGTGAAAGGCAGCTATAAAGGCCTCCTTTGTATAATCCTCCACAACTTCAAGATGTACTGCACGAGTTGACATGCAGATGAAAACTGCAATGTAAGCCTTGAAAGTTCCTTTACCCTTGTGTTTTGACAAGCGTATTGGAAAGGGGCCAGCATAATCGATCCCTGATTTTTGAAAAGGAGGACACTAAGTAACACGAGAACAAGGCAAGTCTCCCATTAACTGAGTTTGTGATTTAGACTTATATCTTTTACAAGTGATGCAACGAGTAAGCTCAGCTTTTACAGTCCGTCTACCACTTACAATCCAGTACGTTTGACGGAGTGTAATAATCGTCAACTGCACTCCACCATGTAAAGTTAATCTGTGATGATAGTCAATGAGCATAAATGTCAACTGATCTCTATCTGTTAGTATCAAGGGATGTTTGGCATCATCATCAAGTAAGGCTCTACTCAATCTACCCCCAACTCTTATCAATCCGCAGTTTATAAACGGCGTAAGATTAAGCAAATGGCTAGATCAAAGTAGTGGTAAGCTATCTTCTAAACTACGATCTTGATTTTGAGTTAGTACCTTGAACTCAGCGGAAAAGTAACATTGTTGATGCTGATAAACTAGACACAGTCTAGCACAATTAATGTCTGATGTTAAAAGGTGAATCGAGTCAACTTCAATAAAAGAATACAAGTCAATAAACTGCAAACTAGCCTGTAAAGGGGGCTTAAGATTTCCAGCTATAGGTAAATATGAATTCTTTTGTTTAACTTTATGTAAACAATGGTATGTAAAACAAAGGCAATATGCTGTTACTCTTAGCAACCGTTCCCACTTGGAACAACGAGTTAATAGAGTCATACAAAAAGACTCAGAATTATTTACAAGACTATTTACAGAAGGCATTGAACTATTTACATTTATAGAGGTTGGGGCAATCATTTCTATTCCAAACTCTGGATAGTTAGGGTGCAATTAATGAAGAATCTTAGGGCGCTGAAACCATAATATTTGATTCAGCAATTGGCCCGGAAGAACACCTCTAGAAGCTACATCAGCTGGATTTTGTTTTGATGTGATATAATGCCACTTAGCATATGGAGTCAATTCATGAATTTTGGAACACCTATTAGTTATGAAAACTGGCCATTTGGAAGGAAGTCCATTGAGCCAATATAGTACATTCCTAGAATCGGACCACATGTGAACTGGTACTTCTTTCAATGAATTAACATCAACGAAATGACTAACTACTGTGGATAACAATTCTGCAGTACATAGCTCTAGTCTTGGAATACTTAGCGTTTTAATCGGAGCTACTTTCGTTTTGGCTAATTGAAGATGTACAAAAATCTCACCCTCGCGTACAACGCGTAAATAAACAGCCGCTGCATAGGCGTTTTTAGAAGCGTCGACAAAACCATGAAGTTCGAGAGATTCACAATCTAGTGAAAAATGATTCCATCTAGGTATTCGAACTTCGTTCAACAAAGGTGTTTCATTTAACCAATGAGTCCAGCTTTTAACCAAATCAGGTGACAGAGAATCATCCCAAGACACTTGCAACAACCAAAGAGATTGAAATAGTATTTTAGCAAAAATTATCGTTGGAGCCAACCAGCCTAAAGGGTCAAAACATTTTGACAACTGCGCTAATAAAGTACGTTTGGTCCAGCGAACGAGTGCGTCAACGTTTACTGTAACGCAAAATCGAAACTCGTCACTACTAGGATTCCAATGTAAGCCTAAAACAGAAACAATTGGTTCATTATCGCTTAGGATCTTTGGCTTACTAGATAAGTGGCTTACTGGTAACTCAGCTATCAACTCAGATGAATTGGCTGACCATTTTCTCAGTGGAAATTGACCTAATTCATACAATTTAATCAGTTGCCGACATTTAATCTTAGCATCTTTTAACGTATGGCTACCAGACAAACAATCATCTACATAGAAGTCTTCACAAAGAACTTGAGCAGTTATAGAATGAGATTCAGTGTAATCCTTGGCAAGTTGCCTTAAAACACGTGTGGACAAGTAAGGTGAACTTGTCAAACCATATGTAACAGTGTTTAAGACGTAAGATCGAATAGGTACAGATGCATTAGGTCTCCATAAAATGGCCTGAAACTCATGATCTTCAGGAGCTACCAAAACTTGTCGGAACATTTTCTCAATGTCAGTTGTAAAGACGAATTGGTAAAATCTCCATCTAAATAATAATATTAAATAAGCTAAGCAACAAATTCTCTCCAGAGTGTAAAATGTAATTGAGTGAGAAACTAGAATTACAAGAAGCTGATCCATTAAAAACTACTCGCAACTTGTTGTTATTAAAAACTCCATGATGAGGTAGATAACAAGCTGCTAATTTGTCAACCGGTAATTCCTTCATATGGCCCAAAGATATATAATCAGACATGAATGCTGAATAAGCATCATGTAGAGACTTATCTCTCACAAACCTCCGTTCTAAATGGTGAAAAACTGCCAACGCTGATTGATACGATTATCTCTGTAGTTCAGGAAGAGTTTTAGGATTAACCTTGAAAGTAAGCAGTACAACATACCTGCCGGTTGAATCTCGAGAGTGTGAATTGATGAAAATCTCATCACAGGCTATCTCGTCTTTACTCAAAATTTTTCGAGGCTTGAGAGGTTCCTCAATAATCCAAAACCGCTGAACTAACTCATTAAGCTGAGTTTCCCCCACATTAACCATAACTAGTGATTTTTGTGACAAGTTGGATCCTGAACCAAAGGGCATCTGACCTGATAACAACCAACCAATTTGCGAAGCAGAGGCAATTGGGTAGTCAGGGGCTAATTTGCGAACTTCCTGACCGATAATAATTGCATGGACAGATGCATCTAACAAAATATCAATTTTATCTAAACTGTAAAATTCTGGATCTGCTAGAATTACATCCTTCCCATAATCTAAATTTGCCAAACGACTACCTAGAGGTGGTTCGTAGGAAGAAATTTTTGGCACGACTAACGCATCAACAAGGTGCTCAAAACCAGACTTAAAATGAGGCCTAAGTTTGAAAGCAACTGATTTACTAGCGTCTATGGAAATCAGTCCACCCACTCCTGACAGAGTCGTACTAACTGATCTCGGTTTCAAATGCAGCATATCACAGAGAGATTTAGTGATAAGACAAGTCTGTGAGCACTGATCAATGAGAGCTCGTACCAATATGCGAGATCCATCAGTGGCATACACGAAAACACGAGCAGTAGCTAGAAGCACCTTGGGTGAGACGATTTTATTACTACTACATGACTGTACATTCACACTAGACTCTGAAGAAATCTGAGCTTGGTTTTTTACAGTAAAAGAGTTCGTCAAGTATTTACAGATTTTGTTTGCTTATTTTTAGCAGAGACAGATGTAGAGCTGGACTTATCCCCTCTGTGCATAATGGTGTGATGCTTTTGGTTGCAGTGTAAACACTTGTTATTAACAGAGCACTCCTGACTAAGGTGAGGACCAAAACAATCAACACAGAGACGATGGGACTTCAGAAATTTCCATTTATCGCTCTAATCCTGTGATTTAAATAAATCACAAGAGACAAGATGATGTTTTTAAGGAATCAACAGAACTTATCATCTCCTTAGATATGCGCTTCATTTCAGAGCAAGAACTGCCTCTTATAGCTTGACAACTGAGGATAGTAGTTGTATACGTATTAATGAGACGACGTTTACTATCATAATACCAGGTTATTGTATCCCAGGCCTGTATATAACTCTCTTCAGACAAGGGTATATTTTTAATGAGGTCTGAAGCTTCACCCTTTAGATGCGCCCTAAGATGTTGATATTTAATAATAGTTGGTAATTCTTGCTTCCTATGGACTATAGCCCTATAAACATCGCGAAAATTCTCCCAACTAGCAAAATCACCATCAAAGGATGGCAAGTCTATTGAAGATAAAGAAGAGAAACTCTGAAACGAACTTACATTGGCATTGGCAGGAGGTAAGGTGCCTGTTGGATTCGAATGATCATCAAGCGAATTGGAAAAATCGTTAAAATCACCCTGAACTGAATAAAAAGTGTACTCTCTCACTTCATAGCACTCATTTTTAAAATAATCATGAGTTGTGGGTAAAGGTTTTATGTTCATAATATCATCATGAGTAGATTTAAAATGTTCAAAAGTATATCTAAGTTGTTAAAACCTAGAGTCAGCCTGACCCCTGGTCATTTTTACCTGGCCAAGTTTCTTAAAGTTTGTAAAGGAACCTTTAATTTTGTTAAACAGTTTAACTTGTACCTCATAAATGTTATCCATTCTGATAAGGTAAATTTCAATTCAAGTAATAAAAATTCAATAAATAAATACAAACCACGCATCGTAGCCAAATTTGAGTCAGACAAAAGCTAACTAATTCAACAATAACGCTAAACGACGGTAGTGTTCTTAATTTTTACAAGTGCTTACATAAAGTTAAGTTCGCAAAAATATATTCAAGTCGATCGGTAAACAAAAAAACGAAAAACTATAAGGAACTGATATTACATACCACAAAATATACAATTTTACAAACCGTGTAAACAGGACCAAGTATTCGTAGTTATGTTGAGTTCGAAAGACCTGCAGGACTTAACAGCAGCGGTGCTGACTCAATAGCCTGTATAAGTTGGCAGCAGCACACGCTAAAGATGAAAGGGCCCGTGGAGCCAGCAGCAGCAGCGGTGTTGTCACAATAGCCTGCAGAGGCAGGCAGCAGCACACGCTGAAGATGAAAGGACCCGTGGAGCCAGCAGCAGCAGCGGTGTTGTCTCAATAGCCTGCAGAGGCAAGCAGCAGCACACGCTGACGACGACTAAAGCACGAGCAGTAGCAGCGGTGTTGTCACAATAGCCTGCAGAGGCAGGCAGCAGCACACGCTGACGATGACCAAAGCACGAGCAGTAGCAGCGGTGTTGTCACAATAGCCTGCAGAGGCAGGCAGCAGCACACGCTGACGATGACCAAAGCACGAGCAGTAGCAGCGGTGTTGTCACAATAGCCTGCAGAGGCAGGCAGCAGCACACGCTGAAGATGAAAGGACCCGTGGAGCCAGCAGCAGCAGCGGTGTTGTCTTAATAGCCTGCAGAGGCAGGCAGCAGCACACGCTGACGACGACCAAAGTACGAGCAGCAGCAGCGGTGTTGTCACAATAGCCTGAAGAGGCAGGCAGCAGCACACGCTGAAGATGAAAGGACCCGTGGAGCCAGCAGCAGCAGCGGTGTTGTCTCAATAGCCTGCAGAGGCAGGCAGCAGCACACGCTGACGACGACCAAAGCACGAGCAGTAGCATCGGTGTTGTCACAATAGCCTGCAGAGGCAGGCAGCAGCACACGCTGAAAATGAAAGGACCTGTGGGGAGCCAGTAGCAGCAGCGGTGTTGTCTCAACAGCCTGCAGAGGCAGGCAGCAGAACACGCTGACGACGACCAAAGTACGAGCAGCAGTGACTCCCCTATATCGACGCCCCGGGCGAAGACTATTTCCTGCTTCGAAGCCTGGACGAAGACTATGCCCTTTTCTGGAGTCTGGACGAAAACTATGCCCTTTTGTCTGTTCCAGACGAAAACTATGCCCTTTTAGGATCCCGGGCGAAGACTATGCACTTTTCTCAAACCCGGACGAAAACTATGCCCTTTTTTTGGTCCTGGACGAAAACTATGCCCTTTTGGAGTCCCGGACGAAGACTATGCCCTTTCCCGGAGTTTGGACGAAGACTATGCCCTTTTCTCGCGCTCGGACGAAAACTATGCCCTTTTTTCGAGTCCGGATGAAAACTATACCCGTTTTTTCTAGTCCGTGTAAAGACTATTACATTTTTTCTGAGTCTGGACGAAGATATTGACTTTTTCTGGAGCCGGGATAAAGTACAATTCATTTAAGCTTACCGTACATTTGTTTTTGTAATTAGATATATAGTCAAATATACTTATATAGTGGTTGTTGTTTACATTTACATAAATAATTGTAAATAATAATGCAAACTCAGGAATCGTTTTATAAGCATGGTAATTTGCAATTGATAAGTATGAAAGACTCTTTCATGTTTTATTTTTAAATTTAATTTCTTTTCTACATTTTTGTTGATTATAATAAGTAATTAATATAATTATTGTAACTTCAAGTTAAAAAATTAATAAAATTTGTACAATTCGTGATATAATAAAATATAATATTTGTAAGAAAATTGAGAAAAAAGTAAACTTTTTTTTATTAATTAATGTTTGCAAGACATGAATATTTAGATTACAAAGTATTTTTTAACACAAGAATAAATTCGCAAGTTTAAATTAATTACAGTTATTGTTATGTACAATTCACGGAATCGTTTAAAAAAAGCTCAAAAACTCCTTTTTTCAAACACTTACCAAAACTCCAAATACTGAAGCCGTTAGACCTGCTAAGAATAATGATTACGTGTTGTTTTTTTACATAGACGTCTGTAGATTCACGTCCATGTGAATCTCGATGTGAAAATAAAACTTATAACAAACGTTTTGACACAAGTATCGCGAAATCTTAAAATTTTTAATCGTTTTCAAAAGCTTCGTATTCGTGAGCTTCTTCCAGCGTACTAGTAGCTGTTACCCACCCACCAAAAGCATAAATCAGCAAATCTGGAGGGTTTTTTTTGTTTAGGAAAAGTAAAACACAAGGGGGGTTGGTAATTAATATTGGGGTATATTTTAAATTAGTTACCGTCTGAACTCGAAAAAAAGGGTATAGTCTTCGTCCGGGACCAAAAAAAGGGCATAGTTTTCGTCCGGGGCCAAAATAAGGGCATAGTTTTCGTCCGGGGCCAAAAAAAGGGCATAGTTTTCGTCCGGGTTTGAGAAAAGTGCATAGTCTTCGCCCGGGCTCGAAAAAAAGGGTATAGTCTTCGTCCGAGACCAAAAAAAGGGCATAGTTTTCGTCCGAGACCAAAAAAAGGGCATAGTTTTCGTCCGGGTTTAAGAAAAGTGCATAGTCTTCGCCCGGGCTCGAAAAAAAGGGTATAGTCTTCGTCCGGGACCGAAAAAAGGGCATAGTTTTCGTCCGGACTAGAAAAAAGGGCATAGTCTTCGCCCGGGACGTCGAAAGGGCATAGTTTTCGTCCAGGGCCAATTAGGGAATAGTCTTCGCCCGGGGCGTCGATGTAAACAATGGACTCGCTCGCACCCGACGACAAACGAACAAAGAAAAGAGTGAAAGAGATATGGCTATATGTGTGTGTGTGTGCGTACGGACTACGCACCGGCGCGTTGACCGCATCAGCCTCGTCGCCCGAGAAGAACGCAAAAAGAAGCCAAGATGGCCGATGAAACGACCACGTGTCTTACACGAAAGGAAAATGTCCTACACCTATATTTCACCTCCCCACATCCAGCTCGAAGGACCATGTTCAAAATTAAACTCAGTAAGATAGTGGCCTGTATAATTTATATCGCACGCCGGATTTGGGAGAGCGTGAAAAGGATGTAAAAAAAAGGACACAAGAATAAATGCACAACACACTTTTAAACACTTTAGCCGTTTATTATAAAAAAACAATCTCTCTGTTTTATTTTAATTCAACATGTCATAATGCTTGCTTACTTGCAAGATAAGAAAAAGGAAGAATTAATTTATGAGTCAGACGAAAAAATTACGTGTCAATCGAAAATGTGAATTGTTTTTCGTTACAGAAATCTCACATAAAAACGATACACGTAAAAATTATAAACACGAGCGCAGAGCGACTTACTGAAACGGGTGAATGAGGCAGACTGACGATAACCGCAGCAGCAGCAAGCTGCTGGACAAAGGTAAGTGTTAACAGAGTCTATTGGTGTATTAATAGACGCGTGCACGCTTATGATTGGCCCTTTTAGGTAAGACAATATCCTAAAGCGCGAGATTTCAAATCTCATAAACTAAATTTTCTATTTACATCAGTATAATGTTACTGATGTTGCACATTACTAAAAATATTTAATATGAAAGATTTGGGAAAAATAAAAACTTATGTAGGTATTAGCATCAACTACGAATGTGAAAAAGAAAAATTTACTCTTAGTCAGAAAAACTGTATTGAAACACTAGCAAAAAAATATGTTATTATAATTTCTAAACTGTGTGTAACTCTAATAGAACAAACTTTAAAACTGGAACCTGCGCAATCCGCAAGTGTTGAAATTAAGTACAGAAATTTAATGAGATCTCTTATAGACATTAGTTCAGGAATCGAACCTGACATTAGTTTTAGTGTTAATTACTGGTGCTGGCCTTACTGGTGAGGAGTGGTCCCTAAAACATGGGGCTTCTTCGAGGATGCTAATTAAACTGGATCTGATGCTTCGGGAGAGAGGGCTGGCTTAACCGGTGGGGAGTGGATGTCCGGAAATACGGAGTCTTCTTTGGAGAAAAGCTACAGTGGCGAGTGAACCCGATGCACTATTGGTGCAGAGAGTATAAGCTTAACTGGCAAGGTGATTTACCGAGGATACTCCCACTGTGCCCATGGTATGATAGATATGGTATTAGTTAGAGGATTGGTAAATGGGTGCGGCAACAGCCTCACATATAAATGGTGAGTAGGTGGATCCGGTGACTAGACCAACAGGCTGTCATGGTAACCCGTATACCAACAACAACAATAAAAAAAAAATCTAACTAATGTTTATGAGAGATCTTATTAAATTTCTGTACTTAATTTCATCACTTGCGGATTGCGCAGGTTTCAGTTTTAAAGTTTGTTCTATTAGAGTTACACACAGCTTAGAAAATATAAATAATAACATATTTTTTTGCTAGTGTTTCAATACAGTTTTTCTGATTAAGAGTAAATTTTTCATTTTCATAGTCGTAGTTGATGCTGATACCTACATAAACTTTTGTTTTTCCCAAATCTTTCATATTAAATATTTTTAGTAATAAATTTCTAACAAAATTCAACATTTCTTTATTTTTACAAAAAATTAATAAGTCATCCACAAATTGAATTAAATATACATAATCATGTTTGTCATTTAAGATGTATAAGAAACAATCATTTTCGCTTGTTTTAAAATCTAAACTTTTTAAACAAATATTAAAACATTCATACCAAGCTCTTGGGCTTTCTCTTAATCCATACAACGCTTAATCTAATTTTAATACAATATTACTGTAAAAATATTATCAAGAACTTTTAATATTGTATTAAAAGAGGGCAAGATTAGAATGTCCCAATTAAACGAACAGTGACTTGGTATATCGAGGTATTCCAATCTTACGTCTCAGTTTAACGAACGCTTTTTTGTTAGTAGTTTTTTACCTAATTATGTACTTATAATTATATTATAGATAATAAAAATAAAACTATAGTTTAAAAAAAGTTTATATACATTAATCATACGTACAAAATCACAGAATAAGTGAAAAGTTTCACGAGAAAATAATACAAGGAAACTGTTATCATTTATTTTTAAAACTCATATTTTTCCGTTTTAATCTTTTTTTTCAGTTGGTAAGCTGCGTATGCCATTATCAATTTTTTTTTTCTCAGCAGCTAAAGATTGCTTATGCTCTTTCAAATGTCGTTGTTGCTCAGCAGCAAGATTCTTCTTTTAATTTATAAATTCTTTTTTTCTTTTAATATTGTCTGCTGCTGTTTTTTTCTTTTTCTTTGATCCAGAGCCATTTTCATTCAAGCATCAGACGTTACTGTACTTATTTTCTTACTCTGACCTACTTTTTTGTTTTTTTTCTGATAAAAATTCTTCTGAAAACTTCATTGTTTCTTTTAAAATTTATTGACCAGACACTTCTGAAAAATCATAAAAAGTAAACAAATTTTTGTTTAATCCAATTTTGTAGTGTTTAAAAAGTAATAATTTTTTTATGCTTACCAGCTGCTTGCAGGGCAGTATTTTCTTTCTGCACAACTGGGGTGAGTGTATGATTAGGAATTTCATTATCCAAACCCTCAATAGATTTAGGCAAAAAATCTAAATCTTGATCTTCATTTAAATAACTTTAATGAAATTTTCTACAACAAACGAGTCAGCTTCTACTTCTTTTACATAAGCATCACAAATTTCTAAGGTCACTAAAAATTTTGTTTTTATTGAATTTCGTAGTAAAATATGCGTTGTAATATTTTATGTTACCACTACGAACCTTCTATCTCTTCCAAATTTTCGTAATTGTATAATGCTGAGAATTTTTCTACAGTCTCTATATTTTCTAACGCTATGTCAGCAACATGATTTAAAATAACATGATTCATCGCACTATGCACATAGTTTGATACCACTTAAGCACCTTTTTTCTGATAATTTGTCTTGAGCAAGCTGAATTATTCTAATTTTACTTTTTACTTTTCGTTGACTTATAATTCTAGATTGGCTATCTGTTATATCTTTATTCATACATTACAAAAAAAGGAAAAATTACTAAATTGTACATAGAATTCATCGAAGTAAACACATTAGACCACTGTAAATAACTTATAATATAAAGACTAACTAACCGAAAGAGAAACGATAAAGGTATTCCAGAACAGTCATCGTAAATTGGTCGTGTAACAAAACTTTTCATACCAATAATGTCTATTCCTTGAACACCCTCAACTCTTAGCCAAAACTTGAAAAAATCAGCCAGTTTTGGATCGCCTATTCGTACTCTCGATTCATAATTTAATTTCAACTTCTCCAACAAATTCTTTGTTAACTTGATCATTGTGTACTATTCTTCAATTTTCCAACAAAATTAAACATTTCTTTATTTTTACAGCAAATTCATAAGTCATCCACAAAAAGAATTAAATATACATAATCATGTTTGTCATTTAAGATATATAAGAAACAATCATTTTCGCTTCTTTTAAAATTAAAACTTTTTAAATAAACATTAAAACATTCATACCAAGCTCTTGGGCTTTCTCTTAATCCATACAACGCTTAATCTAATTTTAATACATTATTAGAGCTATCATCATAGCCTTGTGGCTGTCTCACTCATCCTTCAGGTTTTACCTTTACATTCAAAAACGTTGCTTCGACATCCATCTGTTCAATAATTAAACTATTTTGACAACAAGAAAGTAAAATTTTTAAAGTTTGCATTCTTGCAACTGGTGAATAAATATCATCAATCAAATCCTTTTGTGGATAACCTCTAACAACTAATCCAGCCTTTAAAATATCATTAGCCATAAACCCATTTCAAATCTAAAGTTTTTTCATCACTTAGTTTATTTAGATAAATCCAAGTCTTACTTTTATTTAAACAATACAATTCCTTATCCATAGCGGTTTTCCACTTTCAAAGACTTTCTGTCTATTAGGCTCACTTTTTTCCCTAATTGACCGTCTCAAATTCAAATTTTTATTTTCATCATTTCTGTTTGTATTTAAATCGTCATTTGTTTTTTCAACTTTATTTTCAAATAAACTAATTTTTACTATGTCATTTTCTGATTTTAAACCAATACAGTCTGTGCCATCTTTGATGGTATCAACGTGTCTAGCTACTACTATCTTATTATTTATCAGAACTCTATAACCAACATTTTCATAACCTAAAAAAAATTCCTAAATCTGCTTTTTTGTCCCATTTTGAATCTCTCTTTTGATTGGGTATTCTGACAAAAACACTACTCCATAAATTTTTAAATTTTTTATACTATCCTTTTTCCCAAACATAATTTCAAAAGGTGTTTTATTCTTTTCAACAGTATTAGTGATAATTATATTTTTCAAATATGCTGCTGGTTTCACTATTTCTGGCCAAAATCTATTATGAACCCTCGCTTCTTCCAGTAAACATCTAGACACATCTATAATATCTCTATTATACTTTTCTGCCAATCCATTTAATTTATGTACGTGAGGTGAACACGGTTCAATAGAAATACCTCTCTCACTTGCAAAATTACTTATATCCTTATTAATATATTTCTGTCTATTGTCACACCTTTACCTCTTTATCTGTTTTACTTTCAATTAAATTTACATATTTAACAAAACAATTATATACTTAATCTTTTGATTTAATATAATAAACTTTAGTTACTTTACTATAATCATCGATAAAACTCAAAAAATAGTTCTCGCCATTCAAACCAGTAGTACTATGACGTCTATTAACATCGGTATATACAATTTCTAAAATATCTTTTGCCCTAGATCTGTCATTATTAAATAGTAAATTATGCATTTTATTTTACAAACAAATCCCACATTTTAAATAATTAGTTTCTAATTCCCTGGGTGAGCTATCAAGTATTCGTTTATCACACATTGTTTTCAAATAATTGAAAATTTACGTGACCTTATGTCCTATGTAATTCTTCATTTTCTGCTTACTTGTTCTTTGTCATTGAATTAAACTCATTACACATAATTTCACTTGTCATATGATAAGTATCATCATTTTCAATAGCCAACGCAAATAAATTCCTGTTTTGATCAAAATTTTTTGAGATACTTTCTACTGATACAATCTTATTTGTTGTTGTTACTTTACCATAACTTATTAAATTCTAATCCATACCTTTAACAAAAAAAAAACAAAAAAACAAAAAAAACATTTTTTATTATATTCATTTTACTTAGACCATGAACATTAAACTTATGCCTAATATGACAAACTTTTGTTGCTTTTGAAAAACGACTATCACCTACTTTTACAACTATAGGTTTTTTTAATTAAACAGATTCATAAAAATATCGATCATCATTCATAACATGATCTGAGCAACCGCTATCGAGTAACCTTAGCCTTACTAGCACAGCTGTTTACTTCAACACGCGACTCATTAGGTCTTTCCTCGAATTCCACATTAAAACTACTCACATTACCGTGTTCGTTTTGATGCCCTTGATTATTTTGCTTCAAACCACCTCCTCGATGATGTTGATTCAAGCCTCTACCAGCTCTACGACCTGGGCCTCGGCCGCCACGATGTTGCTACTGTTGTTGTTGGCTTCCGCCTTGTTGCTGCTGCACACCACCTTGCTCCTATGAATTATCGCTGTGTCTCGTTCTCGTACATTGTGCCTTTAAGTGCCCATATTTTCTGCACTCGAAACATGCTCCGTCTTTGTTTCTTTCAGTTTTAAACGTACTTGTTGTTATTTTCACGAAACTTTTTATTAAATTCTTTATTAGTGTTGGATTGACACTATCTTCTCATTTCATAAGTGTTGGATTGACACTTTCACTAGCACCTGCAGTTGGTGATTATCACGGGCCACCGAAGCAACACGTGAAAATCAAAAAAAAAAAAAAAATACTAACCACGAACTTGGCTACCATGTTAAAGAAATATATTAGGAGGTAGTGGATCAATTATTTTACACTTTATGACACTCTAATCAATATATTTAATAACAGAAATAAAGATTACAAAATCTTCTCTCTTGCAACCAAGAGAGACTCTACGAGCGCGTGCGTGTGCAGAAACGGCCATGTTCTGTCTTTTCTATATCACTGTACAAAGTACATATACATATAGTATAGTATTAGTTTATTAACCTTGAAACGAGGCAAAATGGCCTCCATGTTCCAAAATGCTCTCTCTGATGCAACGTATATACAAAAAGCAGAAAGTCGAAGCTTCTCCGAATTTGTTTGTTTTTCGGGGGCTGTATGTATGCTGAGAGGAGGAGAAGAGGATGCCAGTGGACAACCAGTTGAGATGCAGACACAGCAGCGCCAGTAGAAAAGGACAAGAAGAATGCGAAGGCAACTACTGGGACACACAGTAGCTGCTATGTCGAGAGTGACTGCGAGAGGAGATACGTGGCAGCAGTAGCGGCAGTGGCCATTACTTGAGCGAGAGATCGTGAGTCAGTCTGGAGTAGAGCCTCGAGCTGTACGCTTAAGTGCGAGCAGCGAGAGCTTTCGGTGGTTTTGCGGGTTTGAGGTGAGAGTAGAGAGAGAGAGAGAGAGAGAGGAAGTGAGAGAGAGTTGTCGAGAAGTAGCACAGGGATAAGAGAAGAGAGAGAAGTGTACGCGAGAGCCTAGAAACTGCTGTGTCCCGCTGCCGGATCATCACTGAGAGGAGGGCCAGGACGAGAGACAGGCATGGATTTATGACCAGAGAGAGAGAGAGAGAGAGAGAGAGAGAGACGACGACGACGACCATCAGCCAAGGACCTCCAGGCCGCTCGAGCCTCAGCGGGACGCCGACAACAGGAACGAGTGCGAGAAAACGCTAGGTAGAATGTTTTCCCACTTTTCTTTTTCTTTTCGTGCGTCGTGCGAGGGCTCGTGAGCTCCGGCAGGACACTGGACACGATCCTGGAGTATTGGGTAGGGTGAGAAAGAAGGAGAGATAATGAGAGAGAGAGAGAGAGAGAGAGAGTATAGTAGTGTGTGAGATTGGGGACGGAGTGCGAGTGTGTGCATAGTAGTGTGTGTCCAGGACAAGCAGGACGTGGTGGACTAGCGCTCGCTGCTTGCAGGGTGTGAGGCGGTGTCGCTGCAGCGCAGTCCAGAGGACGAAGTGAAGCGTTGTGTCGTGTATTGTGAAAAAAGATACTGTGTATTAGTGATTGAATAAAGAATAAGTGAAAGGTATTTGTTTGTGCGTTATTTTAATAGTTCTCCACGTAGAACGAGATAACTTCCGCGCTAATCCCTCTTTTTCAGGAGCAGAAACCTAGGAGGTAAGGAGGACAAAGGTGACGAACGAGATCGAAGTTTGGCAGCGCTGCGTCGGAACCTCTTTTTGCTTTCAGGGCAAGAAGCAGTGTTACAACCTTAAATACATTTGTAAATTTGGTCGGTTTACAAAATATTTATAATTATAGCTTAAAATTTGCTATAATATAATTCTTTGGCCTCAATATACTATGTTATCAGTTTCACAACTCTTATTGTTTACAATACCTGATCATATTACATTGAGTCATACACATATAAGTGACATAATATACATACATGAATTTATGAATGAGCACTTAGAAGCTTGAAAGGCAGTATATGCGTAGTACAAAAATGAAATGATAGCGATTATATATTAATATTATTATCACAAATGAATTTAGACAAAATAGACGCGACCACGTAGTTAAGGTTGGCCAAAAAAATGTACCGGTGGAATATGGTCCAAATAATTAAATCTTATGCAAACTCTTTGTTATTTAATTTCTCTCGGCATTTTACAATCCACATTGCCAGAACACATGTTCTATGGTATCAGAATCAATTTTACAGGCACATAGGTCGGAGCTGACAATATTTTGTCTGTAAAGACTACTGTTCAATGACGTATGGTTACTTCTCATTCTGTTGATGGATACGATTGCTTGCTTCGGAAGTTGGGAGACCGGAGAACCAAGGCAGAGATTTGTCTTGGAAATAGTTTTTGAAATAAATTTTTCCTTTGCTTAAGCCTATCAGTTTTAGTCTATGTTTTTCAGCCCAATGCTCAGTCTCAAGTCCCCCAAAAAATCGGAATGTAGAATCGCTCTTTCATCAGGGAGGGACACACCATTAAGGGCTACCTGTTTGGCAATGAAGTCGACTTTATCATTTTATGGAATACCCAGATGTGAAGGAATCCACACAATCTGAATCTGCTTCCATTGACTTTTAATTCGTATAGCAGTTCCTTTATCCCTAGAATTATCGGTGAGAAGGTACCTTGAAGGGCTTTTATGACACTCAGTGAGTCTGAGAAGATCCTAAAGCTGGTATCAGGACATTGTGCTATAAGTTGGAGCACGTATAAATTTGCTAAACCCTCAGCAGTAAATATAGAACTCATATTTATATAGAATTGTGAATTTTGTAAGAAAAGTTAAGATTTTTCTAGCTAGACCAGGCTGCAAAACCAACTCTGATATCGGGATTTTTCATTTTGGAGCCATCTGTGAATACATCAACATATTCCGAATGGGAGATTAAGAATGTATCAGAAAACATCTCTTTGAGATTACTGGATAGTTGGATTTTCTTTCTAGATTCGATATCTATGGACAGAACAAAGAATATGCCTTCGATGTATGATAAAAATTGGAAGTGTGTGGAAGAGGAGATTATATGCATCTGGAGAGGGCTAGCAATTTCGAAGCAATTTAAGATCAGGGACTTGGAAAAATTGCGGTCATATAAATTAGCTGATGTAGATAAGTTTTTGATCGACTCCAGGATAGGACTATGTTTGATAGAGAACGACTTAAGTATTTGTAGCATAAATACTCCATTCTGAATTTAAGAAGGGGGATGCAGGATGATATGATTTTTAATGGGGTACTTCTTCTGTATCGCATAGCTAATCGAAGAGCAGAGTACTGTATTGAGTCTAATTTATTGAACCTTGCAGCGGGGCAAGGAGATATAAGGAACCCGCAATATTCCAATCTTGTCCTTATTAATGATTTATATAACATCAGGAGAAGGTCTGGATTACCACCCCACCAAGTTCTCCGACAATGGCAGGCACCAAGGCAGGCCAGAATGTTCAAGGAAGAAATACACTTTCTAGTAACATAATCAGATAGAGACAGAGCTTTTTACATATGAAGAACTGATCTTTGCTCTCAGCTCCGTTGAAACAAAATCCTCTTCTGGTATCGGCAAGATTAGCTACGAGATAATCACTTGCCTCCCAAAATGCTACTTGAGAGTATTACTTGATATTTACAATGACATTTAACGTAGTGGCTTGTTCCCTTCGGACTGACATTACTTCCTTATTACCTTTATCCCAAAAGAGATAGGTAAGGTCAGACCTATTGCTATGGCCTCGTGCTTTCTAAAGATTTTGGAAAAAATGGTCAACTTTTGATTTATCAGATGGTTAGAATTAAATAATGTCCTGTCTCCCACGCAGTTTGGCTTCAGAAAGGGACGCTCTTGCGCCGACAACCTAGCCTTCCTAACTATCTTTATTCAGGACTGCTTTTACATGTACATATCATTTTTTACTCATAGTGTTTATGCTGCATAATAGATGTCACTAGTTACAAATGTATCTAACATAACTTTAGTCATATTTTTACACTATCTTAGTATTTTAATGTCAAATTTCACCGACTTTGTAATACAGTTGTAAGATTTATTTTTGGTACAGGACAAGATACTGAATTGCATCTTTACAATAAAGTGTAAGGTTGGCTAATCATTGCAACACATCATAGATATTTTATAGGCTTTACAAAGTTTCGCCTTCTTGCAACAACTAAACCATAACATTTGCGATCTTTTTTTTATGGTAGATTGTCCAAGAAACACCTTTAGATGGATAAACATGCACTTTTTTAGACTTTTTGCTAGGACAGCTGCGTTTGAGCAATCCTTTACCTTGTGTGCGTTAAAGCTACTAGAAGAAATCCCTTTGCACATTACAAATAAGACTTCTATTAAAAGTTTTAGAGATGCGTAATTTAAAAACTTGTTTAAGTTAGATTAATTTTTGAAGAAGATAAAAACGAGGAATTGTTAATGTAGCTTACTATTTTTATAGATTATGTTTATTACTATTAATTATATTTTTATGTATATTAAGCCATTACAGTTGGACTACATAAAGCGAGTCGCCTCTGCATATGGGTAATTCTGCCGTAACTGGCTCAAATCGTGTCCAGAGCTCTTACGACGTTTTGAAACTAATATTAATTATGCTTGCAGTGTCAAGACATGTTAAATGTTATAAATTCTTGATTAATTACAGTTATAACCGATTTCTTGTCTCTTTCATGAAGAAACTTGTAAAAATAACATCAAAACTTCAGTTCCGACCCCTGTCCAAAACTCAACTTTTCAAACAAAAGACTCTCAAATACCAAAATAAAGCTTTTCCGGAATTTGTGCTCCTACATTATAAACTTTCGTCGTTATAGATTATATTTATACTGAAATTACACATACTTTTAGCAAATAAGTAAGAACGTATAATGCATTATTTTTGTCCCTCGACTTAAATGAATATTATGATAAGCATAGTAATAGCTTCGAAAACGCTCCATTTAGTTCTGCAACGTCCCCCCCCCCCACTTTTCAAATCACATACTGGCACTTAAAAAGTGCACTGGCCAATGCCACTAATATTGGAATCACTGGGACTGGCGAATGAATTATTTCTCGCTTTTCGTGTGTACAAATACTTTGGTCAGTTCCAACCCTCCTCTGGAGCAGCCACTAGGTTTACTTGAACAGGTACGTAAACTGTACTTTTTTATACTATTTGGCGATGACAGGTACTATATAAGCGGAAAAGTCGGCGTGTTTCGTTAGCAGACAATCCAAGAGCTCTGAAGCTCAAAATGTTAGTTCCGACTCCATGAAATTTATAATCAAATATAGTTAAAATTCTTTCTATTTTCAGGTCTTGAGTCATTCAAAATTCATTTTCTTATCATTAAATATTTATTCTTTACATAGTTTTGATACTTTTATCGTATGTGGCTCGGTAACAGTGTTTAAAGAAGAACCAAAAAATCAGGAAGATGATACATTGGAAAATTTAAATGAAATAGTCAGTGATTTGAATGCAGTGAATTTGAGGCGGAGTAACAGAGTACCTAAAGTAACTAAAATCGAAACTGACTATATTTATTGAGAAAATAAGTCTTTTTATCAAAAACCTTAGAAAATTGTACTTTAAAGTCAAATAATTATAATTGTGTGTAGGAACAAATTAATAGTTGCTGAAAAATAAAATCGTGTTCAAATGTTTAAATAATAATCATATTTATGTGAATTATTACCTATTACTAGAATTAATGATAAAAAACTTTTTTTTTACAATAAGTTATTGTAATATATATTTGTTTATCATCTTTTTTACAATTAAAACCTAATATTTTAATTTTAAACAGTAAAATATTAAGTTTTAGTTGTAAAAAAGATGATAAACCATTTGAAAATTATTTTATTGGTATAAATATGTTGAAATGTATCAAAACAAATTTTTTTCGAGACAGTTACAGTTAAAAACCAAATAATAAGTATTTTTTACAAACAGGTCAGTTCCGACCCCCATCCGAGATCATAAAAGCTGTATAACTTTTGATACAAATAGTTTGTAGCGAATTCATTGTTAATAACTTTTTTTTATGTACTAAAAAACCAATAATCAGCCATAAAATATTTATAAAGTTTAATTCGAAAAACCAAAAATTTTAAACTAAATCTGAGACAGTTACGGCAGAATTACCCATATGTGATTTTCAATACGACTAAACGTTAATTTCTTTGCTTAATTACATAATGCGGATAATATTTTTCTTTATTTTATATTGCAATACGGTTAATAAAATCTTAGATTCAATACATTCGTTTTTGTCGCAGCGGCTGGGAAGTCAGAGAGACTTTATTTATTTTTTCGGCCAAGGGTCATAATGTACCAAACAATCAATCTCTCATACACATGCGCATTGCAGCTGCTCATTCATTTACGCTCTTTTTTCTGCACTGCAGAGTATTGCTGTTGCATACGATCGAAAATCGTAATGTGGCTGTGGTGCAGTATTAACTAGGTCCGTATTATCGCTGAGGTACGATTCCACATCGGGTGCTTACTGTATCGATCTTACTCTATTATAAGGAGAAAAGTATGCATGTTAACTGCAGATGTAGAAAGTGGCGACATCATGAAAGACGAAGTACCAACTATACACATCGAGAATATTAAAGTATACAATGCATGCATAAAGTATTTTGATGTACGGTACTTCTTGATCCTGAATGTACGAAAAATTACATCCCAAATCGCAAAGTAAATATTTTTAAATAATTTTGACACGCGCGATTCAGATGTGCATTGGATCATATAAAAAGTGCAAAAAAAGGTGTAAAAAAGCTATTTGCGGTATAGAAAGATCTTAAGGCATCCGGTTTGATTTAATCACAGACTGATCAGCTAAATAGATCCTGCGCGGATCAGTCTTGTACACAATTTCTGATCAGTTCTAGATGAAGCCACGTAGATTGTGTAGTCTGTTACTTTCAGCCTTGCTATTGATATATGTCATCTTATTAAGTGTTTATTGTTATTTCAATTAAAAAAAAAAAAAAAATTGTACACTGTTTTTCTGTTAAAAATGAGTTTTTTAACAAAAGGTAAAGTAATCAGTTTACTACACTATGTTTCATTATAGAAAAGTGAAGAGAGAAAATGTTAAATTGTAACGATTATTTTTTAAATTGTAATAATATTGAGGTTACTTATGATTGTGATACTATTCTGGAAAAGAAAGATGAAAATCTCGTGTTTTTAAGTAATAAAACTCTTGATCACGTCAATTCTGTTAAGTTCTTATTTGCAACCATAACTGCTTTTCAGTTAAAGGTAAACTTATTAATATACAGAATATAAAAGAATTTGAGGTGCTGATGAATACAAAAAATACTTTCAGCACCTAATAATGACTGCAGTATTAAAAGATGTTTATCCAAATAGTAGTATGTACAATACTTGGAGAAATTATCATGAAGATAACAAAAGTGAGCGAGAGCAACTCCTAAAATGACCCTAAAGTGACCATGGAAATACTAACGGCGAATTCCAGTTGTTTTTTATGTTTTAAAGGTCACTGAACATAAGTACAGTGTTATTTTTCCCGAAAAATGGGGCGTCCATGTTTAAAACCGATTTTAAGTGAAAAATCGTTATAATGGATGTTTGCACTTTCTGTTCAACTTACTGTTACTCCGGCAATTTTTAATATTTTTTTAAAAACATTTTTTACTTATTCCTGAAGGCACTAACTTAAAAAAAAATCATGTCAAGAGTCTCCACAAAGTTTATTCATCATGCACCGAATTTTCAAAGTACTGTCACTAGATTTTTCGAGTCTTGACGTATTTTTGCAAAAGTTGAGTGACAAAGTTCTGAAGTTCATACAACTGATTATAAAACTTTTATATAAAAGTACGATACATAAGTAAGTTTTCGATTAAGTTTTAGTCTTCCATCTTATGTATGAAAAAATATATGCATTTTTGAAGTTCATTGATGCGTACGGGCACGTGCGCTTGACGTTCGCTGTTTAGTCTAGCAAGTGCATGAACAAACTTATGTATGATTATTTCAAGAAAATTTTGATGAAATTATTCAATTGCTACTTGTGTCAAATATAATCTTATAACATCATCAATATTTGTGTAACAATTGCATATAAAAATGACATACATTTTAAAATATCAAGGAATTCGTGCTTTTTTGGCGCCTCGCTGCTCGCACCGCTTTGGCCGGCTGTCACTTATTTTTTTTGTCTGCTGTTTCACATGATGTATTAGAAAACAGCTGCATTGTATGAGTTGTCAGCATGCAAGTACAATTCATCAGTAATATTGAGATTTGTCATTGACCTGTATACCTGTGTGAGTTCCAATAAGTATGCTTCATTTAATGTTTATCTTGAGCATTGGAAAAATAAGAGAAAAAACAGTATACACTCAGAGCAAAAAACCATAATTTTTACCGTGATTGTCCTTACAAAAATTACCGTGCAGACGGTAATCATGGGACTAAGCAACATCTTGGGACTTTTTGACCTAACTTAGTCAATTTTTACCGTGCTAAACAGTAAAAATCGTCGGGTGCCCAACAAAATTTCCCCCCACTGCTCTTATATATAAATAGATTATTGCAATGTAGCATCATTTGTTCAACTTGTCCGTACTCGGAGATAAAATCATGAAATGATTTGAAAAAAATTACAAACGTTCCTCATAGTGTCTATGTAACAACAATTATAAATTTTCGAAATTTACATTTTTCTTTGTACAACATTGTTCAATCTAATCTCAGGAATAGGTGTACAAATTTTCAGGTCATCATATCAAACGAAAAACATTTAAGGAGCTATTTTACTTACAATTGCATTAGTATGGAATATTTACGATCAACACTTTAATCCACCAAACACTCTCATAGACTTTTTCACATAAGACTTTGTTTTCATCCTCCCTCCATATGGTAAATGCAACATACTTTACTTACAAGTTTGTGAGAGAAATTGTATAAATAATTTTTATTTTTTTGACTTAAAAAATTTATGTAAACAAAACATTACATAACCCAATTTTGTAAACCTCTATTTGAATATTGTAATAATTAATATTCGACTTTTCGCTTGCAGCTCCAAGGGTTTCTCTTAAAACCCGTCCTTTCAAACAACGAGTCTGATCGTCTCGAATTTTCTATAAAGTGTTACCAACATGAAAACTTTCAACAAGTTTACGACCTTTTGAGAGGCTTTTTTTGCGAAAAACGTTGGTTTCTACTTTTTGAAATACTGATTTTATGATAACAACCATAATTTTAGCTCTAAAATTTATATTGCATTTTAAATTTACAAATAAAAATCATTCATTTCTATTGGCTTTGCTATGATGCAAACATGCGACATTTCGACACCACCGCTATTTATATGAAAAATCCAGGAGGTGGCGTTACTGGTTCGCGCCAAAGATAATTACCTAGCATATAGAAAAAGGCAAAATAAAATGAAAAAGTACGTTACCTTTAAAGTAGCTGTTAAGTGGTGGGCCAAAAATTAATCAGATATTACGCAAAATCAAAAAAGGAAGCTAACATGCTGCGTTCGATCAAAATCGATGTTTAATTTTTTTGTTAAATTAGCAATTAATGTAAATTTACTGATGGTTATCGACACAGCTTATGTATAACTACAGAAAATACTACGACATGAGCTGTGTTTATAATCGACGGTAAATTTACTTTGATTGTTAATTTTAAAAACCGACAGCAATTTTGATCGAACGCAGCTCATTAACATTCTTTAATCTATTTTTATCTAAAAGCTTATGAAATAATATTGCTACTATTAATTAGTTTTAAAAATAAACCAATTTTCCTACACTATTACTGAAAATCATATTGTTAATGTAAAATAATTTATAAATGTATATACTGTAAACACACCCCGATATGTACAGTCTGTGAGTAGATATCAGTACCAGCGTTCGTAATATTCAGTCTAGCTATCCAGTGGAATATCAATTTTTTTAGGCATATTAAAAACACAAAAAAATACGCTAAAAAAATGATGTAAAGTTTTTGATTTTCAGTTTTCAGTGGTTGAAATAAAATAAAAATGTGTTTTACAAACTGTAGTAAACACTCTGTATATGTACTTTATACTTTGACAGCTGCGCTAGCGTTAAAAGTAGTATTATACAAGTTGTGGAGTAAATTTCATTTTTATTCTAAAATTATTTACTTAGCTATAGTTCATCTGCCATCTTTTAATGAAAAGTTGTGCCTAAGATATCCACATTGCAACCATTTAACAGTTTTATCCAATATTTTTTGTGTGTAACAACAAAATTTAGGTTAGGTGTGTAAAATTTTCAACTATTACTAGTAGATGATTTCAAAAATGAAGTTTATAGTTTGGAAGCTAGTTAGTACTGTTAAAGAACTTAACAATTTAGTGATAATTTCTCCCACTTCCTTTTGAGCGGAGATGAAGAATCGTTGGCATGCTGCATATAAAGATCTACCTTTTAATGATCAAGTTGTGGCTTTTAATAATTAGTCGGTCAAAGTAAAAGAACCTCCTCCAGCTGTGTTAAAATGCATATGAAATAGCTGAAAAAGCTCTGCAAGCAATGATGGAAAAATTCTGAGAGCCCGAACAAACTACCATGATTCCAACATCCAAGGGTCCTTAATAAAATTCCTTGCAAAGAAATTCAAGAAATTTTCACGGCAAGAAATGTTTCAGACAAGAAACAAATTTATTTAAAGTTCGAAGATTGGATGATGTACCTATATACATATTATAATATAAGATAGACACTACTGAAAAAAGTTAGAGTGGATAGTTGATGCCAAAAATAATGATTTAACCTTAGAAGTGCAAAATATTAAGATAGCTTTATGTCAGCAAGATAAGTCTGTACAAACGACGTTGTTATTAAAATCACTTCATGAAAAGTACGGTTATAATTATCCTTCGAAGATCCTTAAGAGTTTAACTTAATTTCGTTTCTTCAGTAAACCGTAAACGTAAAATTTTTACCACATGCTCAAATTTCAGTCAAATTATTTCATCACAAGCATTTGGCCACCTGAAAAATCTCTGTTAACTATTTCAAGAATTTTTTAAGACTTTGTAAATAGTTTATTCTTAGAACTTTATAAGGTGTACGAAGGTATTTACTATTGTTATTAAATACTCTTTCTTTTGTTAACGTTTATAACTTTAAATTTTTGCAAAACGTTACAAAAAAAAATTACATTCATCAATAGATGTTCTCCAGGTAATATTATTACGCCATTAGCATTGAGTTTATTAATAAGTAATTTAACTTCATGGAAAAAATAAGGAACTAACATAAATTTTTTCGTTGAAGAGTTCGGAATTATCAAGACATAAGTCCGTAATATTATTATTTAGTTTGTGAAAGTTAACGTCACATAAACAATAACATAGTATACACGGATTGTAAGATACAGCCATATAAGCTCATAAAAAATAACATGAAAAACAATAAATACATATAAGTGAATTTACCTTGAACTGCGTGTACGGAATCTCTCTTCTGACAGTTTTTTGGTACTGTATACGAGTCGAGTGATGAAGGAATCTCTGACGTCTCTATCATGCCTAAATGACTTTAGTCGCAATTACTTTTCGTTTTCAATTATCCTACGTTGCAATTACCCTACTCTGCCCTCTAGCACGTTCATACATAATATTGTTTTTATTACTGTTATTGTATTAAAAAATTATGAACTTATATAAATTAACAAGAAACATCCTGCAGAAGTAGAAAAAAAAATTTTTCACCTGAAACAACAGTTGAAATTCAAACAATCGTAATGAATACGAAACTGTTAATAACAAGCTAAAATATAAAATATCAGAGTTATATCAATTTGTTTATGTTACAAAATTAAATTTTATAAAAAATCGGAGTCAAAATTGAAAAAAAAATCTTTTCTTTATATTAAAGTTCTTAGTATCTTTCACAAAATCCATTTTGAAAATTTGATCCGGCCACACCATAACATTCAGAGCAGTCAAATGAATATTTAAATTAATAATCGTTTTGTGACTCTACTTTTAATGTTAGCCAAAAATCGTTGAGCATGGTTAGAGATCTCCATGAAAGGTATCGAATTCCAAATTTTGAGAAATTTTCATTAAAAACTGTAAAAGTTAGTAATGCAAAATTAAAATTTTGAATGGCGATTTTTGCCCTTTGCCTCATAACTTCGCGAAAAATAGGTTTCAGATAATTTAACCAGCTCTGTTTGGTAGATAATTAAATAATGAATGAATGTTTTTAGCTATTTTTGCAATATAATGCACTAAAGAAAAGTTATAATTCGCTATTTGTTTGATAATAAAAAAAGCCAGCACCATTATGCCCCACAAATCATTCCATGTATTTTGATCACATTACGAAGCGATTCCAACAACTGTTGTCGTATTTGCAAAAAATTCCATATTATATGATTTATCTACCCGTCTAAACAATCTTCTATCATATATGAGTATACTTATCAATCATCAGTTACATTACTTTGCAAAAATGCTATTGAAAATACAACTTTTTTTGTCTTTTCACAATCATCTTTTATTAAGATCAGTACGGACCAGTTCATGATCAGTTCCTGTTATTTGTACCCTTAGGTCAATCAAGTGGATCTATAACTGATCAGAAACTATGGAGAAGACTGACCCGTGCAGGAGATTTGATTCTATGTTCGAAAACTAAACAATGAGGTTCTTTTCTATTTGGGACGTTAAACTGGACGTAGTAAACGTAAATGGCACCATCGTGGAGCTTAGGAAAAATGATGTAAAAATGGTTTTAACCACACTTTTCAAGAACACTTGTTAATGAAATAATTAATTATAGAACTAAGAATCTAGAGGCAATGCCGAAAGGCTCTGCTAAATCGCTTTTCGAACTGCTGCGGATGCGTGGCGCGGCGCGGTGCTGGCTGCAGCTGCTTAAGTACCACGGTTTACGCGCTATTATTTATTAATTTAAGCATTCGTTTTAGGAAAGAGAATTTACGAAATTAATAAAAAAAAATTGTGTAAACCTTTAATAAGATGATCATGTAGGTCCGAAGTCGAAAAATCAGATGTGACAGCTGCAATGCCTAAAAGACTGAAAGCGTCGTATCTCAGCTTTTTTTGGTACTAGAGCAATTTTTTTTTTAGAGTACGTAAATAAATTAGCAAAATCACTTGCATTGTGTTCTCAGCGACCAACTTCAAAAAGAGAGAAAATACGGTAAGTCATTTACAGCTTTTAGTTAATAACCTTTTTTATTTGTTTAATCAAACAACCAAATGTTGTAGGTGTCAATAGTATACTACGCGCCTAGGCAAAATAGTGGAGCTATTACTGATTGCGTTATAGTGAGATCAGTAGTAGCCCCGCTTTTTGCCGTTGTACGTATACTTTTTTTCCTTACACCTTCACAAGATTTGTACTCATATTACCTCTGCACTGTATGCGGCAGCCACGCTCCTGGGACATTCGATCATTTCATTCAGAAGTCTACTAGTTATACTTTTTTAATCTCTACCTCTGCACAGTACGCTGTGGCCACGCTAACATAACACTTTATTATTTCATTAAGTAGTCAACTCTTTATACTTTTTTAACTTCTACCTCTACATTGTATGCAGCGACCACGCTCCAGTGGCAGTTTATCATATCACTTAAAAGTCAATTAACGTTAATGTTTTTTATTTATTCATGGAAATGAAAGAAAAAAACAATTATGGCAGAAACAATTAATGATCTCGCACTGTCAAAGTAATAGTGTCTGATCGGGACATTCAATATATCGTATATTTCACTAGTGCCTAATTGTCATGCAACGTCATTTTCCTATTCAATGTTTGCGTTCGATTTGCATCATTCGTTCGCTTATCGTCCATTCATAAATGTATAGTCAAGCAGCTTATGGTCAAGAATTACTACAAAAGTAAAAAAGTCACACAAAGGAATAAAACAGTTTACTACTGTAAAATTGTGTATAACGTCTGCTCTGCTACTGCTACTCTTCGTCGCTTAATACACAACCATACATATCTGCGCACTTGGTTCTGCGGATATATGGCGGGAATGACATGAAGCTTTTTCTAACTCAAAATCGGGTTGGATGAAACTAACTTTCGGTGGAGATTTAAAGAAAAGATGTTATTCTCAGAGGTACGAAAACAAAGAAATCAATTCCATGACACATTTTATACACAATCGAAATTTTAAACTAACAATTTTACAATAGGTCGCCATTATAAAATTTTGCTATTAGACTGGACGTATGGTATATATACTAACGTGTGTAATACATTTGATTTTCATTTAATTTTGAACAGTGCAATATGTATTTTCACGCATTAAAATTTTTTTTGCGTTTTTCTACATCCTTACTTATTTAAACAATAGAAAATTTTTCTAATATTAACGCCTCATTCTTACATAAAATTGTCAGATAAACAACTTCTGTATTAAACATTTTGCTCTAACACGAATACTTATCAAGATATTTAATAAAAAAGAAACAAAGTAGATTTCTCAGTTGTTTTGAAATAATAAACAATGACGCGTATTTCCGTCGAAGTAGATACTTTAAGGTAGTATTCTACGTACTTTTTTTTAAATTTTAAGTCGAATATCATGTTGTTACAAAAGACAATCACTCTTAAATTCTCTGGCACCTTCACTGTGTTTCAAATAGAAACATATATTTCATTTGTAATTATGTGATTAATAACTTCTTGGTGTGTTAATGTACACCCTTTCCCTTATTTTAATTGGAAAGTAAAATAAAATCCCCGTAAAAATACCTTCTAACAAAACAAAAAGGTTAGGTAAGTTTGATGTGTTTAGGTAATATTTTGTAAGGAATTTCTGAAGCTTTTACACACTGGCAATGTATAGTATTTTTCTTAATAAATATATAGCCTTGAAAAGTTCTGAAATCAAAATATAAAAACAGTAAAGTTTTTTTTTTTTTTTTTTTTGGTGCAACAAACGTTGTGTATGACATTTTTAGTACAATACTGTATAGTATTCGTACTTTAAAAAAATCAAACGAAGTAATGTTGACTTTTGCCCTAACATTTTCATATACTTTCGACATAGCAAGGCATTTATCGATTTTATGTAAGGTTTGCATGAAGTACCAGTCAAAAGTCAATGTTACTTAGTTTGATTTTTTAAAGTACGAATACTAAACAGTATTATACTAAAAATGTCATACACAATGTATAATGCACCAAAAAAAAATTATACACTTTTTATATTTTTATTTCAGAACTTTTCAAGGCTATATACATTAGGAAAAATACTATTTATTGCCAGAGTATAAAAGCTTCAGTAATTCCTTACAAAATATTTACTAAACACATCAAATTTATCTAACCTTTTTGTTTTGTTAAAAGGTATTTTATAGGGATATCATAACTTTTCAGGAAAATACCATTTTTTGAGTGTTTATTTTAAAAAACTTAATTACATTAGACTTAAATTCATTAAATTAAAGTTAAATAAATTAAACTTAATTACATTAAAAACAGGAGGTTGTGTGTTCGATCCGCACCCAGGGAGAATTTTTTCTCCTTCTTAATTATTTTCTCCAAAGGAAAAATTTCTTGAAAAAGAGATTATGTGGATTTGTATTATCAAGTATTTTATATATCTTATATATTGAGAAAGGGCATGTATGGATGGTAATAGAGAGTGCTTGTATGAAGAGTACCGCCATCTATTCATATGCGCCTATTGATACAATGATCAAAGTGTATCGACGTTCGCTTATATACCTATTGGACGTATTGAATTTTAATTACATTAGATATCGTTCGTATTAGAAAGTACTGGATATAAACAAAGTCTGTACAACATAACTACGATGATCTACAATGGTTTCACTAAATTTATACTTAAACATATGAAGATGTTTTGAATATATGAATGTGTGCAGAGGTCAATTTGTACTAATAGTTCAAAAATTACTCTATTGGTCAGAAAAATAAATTATATGATGCATGAACTTATTTTATACATATATGGAACATAAATTTAAAGCTATTTTATTAACTAAAATGAGCGTAGTAGGAGTACTGTCTCTTTGTTATTCAGTAGGGTTCATAAAAATAAGTCATGTTTATAGGGCGGAGCTTTCATAGTTTTTATTATTTGATGACTATAGAAAAATTTATATTTGTAGTTTTATCCATTTCATAAAGACGCATGTTGAAAATTCGAATTTTATATAGTTTTATAAAAATATTAACAAAGAAAAATATAAACGCACTAAGAAGTTAATACTTACTAATGAACTAAAATTGTTATTAGATATAGATAACTTAATTTATAATAAAAAATAATCATAACTGTACAAGTTACTCATGATGATTATTTATTTTCTATTATAAGTATACATTAAGTCTATGTATTTGTTCATTTGTTTATCCCTTTGTCCTTCTGGAGTGGTGTGTAAAAAATAGATAAAAATATTACACTATTATTTCCATCATGTTTTATTGCTATGTTGAGTAAACCTTTATGATAGATGGATGGATTATTACATATTACTGAGATAAGGGATTTATGTGGGGGCCGGGGGGGGGGGCGGGCAAAAAAATCATGTTGAGAGAGGGTGATCATCGGTTGAGGATGTTACCATAATTTTATTCGGTAAAATGTACAGAGAACTACATTTAATTTTTCCTCATTTTATAGGGGAAACTGTAGGGGAACTGTATGATATATAAAAAATATGTAATATTTAAATATTAAAATAAGTCAACAGCTTTGACTTTCGTATTTGACAATTTTTACGCACCTCAAATGTTGAAAAGTTTCCACATAATATTAGAGTAAACTTTGCTCTTGTTAATGCTACGCAAAGACGTTGTTGATCAGATAAAAAACCTATTCCACTGCTTCGTACACATGACATGATAATAACATCTCTTTCCTGACCTTGAAAACTGTCAATTGTATTCACTTCTGTTATGAATTTATTCCTCATATTTTCAGGAACATTTCTAACCCTACCAGAAGATACAATTAAGAATCATTTGAAAAAATAAGAGATTTTTGTTTAAAACACACTATTTTACTTACTGCTCTCTTATTGTGCTTAAAATAAGAGACTTTTGATTTTGGTACGGTGTAATCACACCTATTGTAATTTTTCTTTCGTATCCACTTTTCAACTTCAAACAAGTCATTAAACAATAAAGTAAGTTACCAACAAATGTAGCTTCACTTAAGTTAGAAAATTTAGTTTCATCTTGATAGCCATCAAGATTTAACACTCTGTAAGGTTGAAATGGAAAATTTTGCTTGTAATTGACAGAATCAATCAACTTTCCACCATAAAAATACCTATTTGGCCAATAAGAAATAGCGTTAACCATTCGGTATTGAACATTTAAGGTAATTATAGGATCTCGACAATCATCTCTCGTATTGTCACGTTGAGGTTCTAGAGCTTCTTTTGCTCTTGTGAATAAAGATCGGTCGAGACCTAATTTTTTTGCATCCTAAAAGTAATGCAAATAATAATAAGTTCTGAAGATTAATTTGTAACTAATAGCGTAATTGTAATTATCAAAGTTTTTGTTTACTTAACTGTTGACATCACAGTGGCAGGTAATTGATTTGGATCGCCGACTAAAATTAGGCTCTTGACTCCTAGCATTAATGGAATTAAAGTTTCAGCTTCACAGCATTGCGTTGCTTCATCTACAATGCATGTAGCTATTCTGTCGCGATCACCTCTGATAAAGAGTTAACAATGTTAATGTTTCTTTTTGATACAAGAAAATTTTTAGTAATTTTGTAGCTTACCCAAAAATACTTTCCATTTGTTTAGTATAGCATGATGTCAGTGTGCAAGTAATAACATCAGCCTTAGCTAAAATGACGTTTTTTGCATTATTTTGTAGTTTTGCTACTTCCATAGTATCTTCCTCCTATAATTGTATGATTAAAATAAAATTTTATTTCTAAAAACACTGTGCATGATAAATATTATTATAAATTTCCCTGGAAATTAAACTTCAACATATGTATTGTGATATGAAGTAGGGTTACCAGACGATCTTATTTACAGGTCATGTCCTGATTCTGCCTTATCTACCTTGGTGTCCTGGTTTTTCCGAAAACATTCAAAATATCATAGTTATGATAAAACAAATATTTTAAGCATAAAATTTCCCACCTGGTGTTTGGGTTTCAAATTTTTCAGACACGGACATAAACTAGCGGATAAATATATCAGATTAATTAGGTTGGCTGTAAAAAATTTGAAGAACCAATAAAATCAATAGAATATTCTTGTTTGCTATATATTTTGCTTCAGAGGTTCAAAAAGTTAAGCACCGAGGGGAACACTTGCTTAGTCATCCAGATATACCGATGAACGCAACCTACTTTCAACAACAACTGTACGCAATCTCATGCACTGACAAAAATGATTACTCGTAGTCAATAAACGATAAACTAACTATAATCCAGGTCTAAATTAACAATTAGCATATATTCGTCAGAACTTAATTGCGATAGCTTAATCAGTTATAGCAAGTTCTGTTTTATTTACGGCCATTTTGGCAATTCATTCATGTAACGGCTCTGAATTACTGTGTTAACCAAAATGGTTATAAAACAATTACCATGCAAAATATCGAGTTCCAGTGAAAAATCGTTCATAACTCGGTCCATTATAATTTCAGGGATTGCACTAGATTGCAATGCAAACATACTATTTTCAACACCAGCAAAAAGTTGTCAAAAAGTTTTAAACAACCTATACAGTCCCAAAATTCATTTTCCATAAGATATCGCTTATAACTCGGTCTAGTATGACACCAAAAATCTCAATTCTACGTACGGACTCTGACAATGGTTTATTATAAGTACGTAATATGATCTACACAGTTTTAAAGTTAATAAAGAAGTAATAATTAAATTAGTCAAGCGAAATATCAATTTTCGTAATAAATTGCTTTAAACTCGACCCAACATGGTCAAAGGGACCTACAACTTTACTTGTGCACTCTGACAATGGTTTAATTTATTTTTTTTTTTTTTGGATCGCGGCAGCCTACTGGCCTAGTCGTTTGGGCCACCCATTTACCACCTAGGTGTGGGGGTGTATTGCCACGTACGTATGCTTAATTCTGGATAATTGGGATTATGATGGACCGAGTAATAAACGATTTTTTAGGGAAATCCGATGTTTCGCTTCTCTATTTTTTTAATAATAATTCAAATATTTTTTATCTCTCTTGACATTGATATGTGGTCGTTAAAAATTTTTAAAAAACGTAAGTATAATTCTGAGTCAATGGAATCATGCTTAACAGAGTTATAAACTCTTGAAGTGATACTTTTTTGGGCATTGTGCACTGGAGTAAATCAAAGGTTTCAGAATTTTTTTTCTCGAAAAATTTGTGATGGAAGTGAATTATTACTTTCACTATTTGTCCCAGGACTGAGAGATGATGAGAATAAGGAGTAATAAGTAAAGTAAATTTTTAATTTCAATTCCTTAAAAACAGAAAAAAAACTTGCTGAAATATTTATTAATATAATATTAATATTAATTAATATATGCACAATTAATCGTAAGATTGAGTATGTTAGTGTACGAGACCGGTAAAAGTCTGCTGTTAGAAATTTTATTAGCCAACAAAGGTGCTATAAATGTAATATTTTTAGGTTTTTTCATTTGTTAAATACTAAAATATGTACTGAAACTATACCGTATTACAGTATATCTAGACTTCACAGATAATTTCATCACATTTGATTTATCACAGTGGATTATTCAATGTATTGTATCGTAAAATGTTCATCTATATTCATATAATATCTGCCAGAGAAGTATAACTTCATACTTGCGTACTTAAGCACTCACTAATTACTGATTTATACGGAAAAAGTACAAATAACTAATCGTTAGAAGGGGAAAAATTTGGCAGCATAACCATGGGCTTGCATAAATTATTCATTATCATCTACTATTCAAGCCATTTAACACTCCTTTAATTGTAACTTCTTACCCTAAATGGGACTAATGTGTATACAAAATAAACCATCATTGAAAAACATACATAAAATTTAAAGTGCCTGGAATTATTCTGCGCTAAGTGGAAGGATTTATCAGAGAAAATGTATATCTCACCAGTTTAACTTCTTTATATCTATTTTAATAACTTAACATCGTAGTAGGATAGAATTAGCTTTTCAAAAAATTAAATTGCTATTAGCACGAAAAAAATCATGGTGGTAGTTATTCGTTTTCTGGACAAATACAAATAGTTTTAGACTCCAAACTGTGTCAGCTAACGGCCCAAAAACATGGTAAATATGGTCAAAAATGGTTTTTCGCGTCTAGAAAAGAACTGGAGAGTCGGATGAAAAAAGTTATGTTGGTGGTAAAAAAATGCGCAATTTCAAGACGAAGAAAATGAGCTCCGGTCGGATAAAATCGGTCCAGCCGTTTTTTTCCCAATTTCCAAAAAAGTGCTACGTAGGACCGTTTCATTAAAAATCTATACTTCGCGTTCCTTCAAATATTAAGACTTGAAAATTGAATACAAGGAAGAACTTGTGCCCCTTAACATCCACACTAAATTTCAAGAAGATCGGTTGCAAACTTTTTGCAAACTGCTGCAAGAAGCAAAAAATGGTCCTTCCACAAACAAGTTGGACGTGACTGGTTTTTCAACATATTGCCATTTTTCAAATGGCATTGTACTCGTCGAGAGTTATTCTACAATCTACCAAAATGTCGTTCTGTTCGACATTCCAGAAGTGTGCGAAAAATCGATGTCAAAAAGCGGCTATTTTTCGTCGGTGCGGCGGCGCAGCGAGCCGCCGACTTAGGCCACGCTCACTCTTCCCATCATGACTCCAGGATTTCCGAGAAGCCGCGTTCAAAATGAAAACGCGCATCAAAAATAACGATATCTCAGGAACCACGTAAGATAAATTGATAATTTTTTTTAAAGTAGTAGTTCAGTTAGGTATATCGTGTGGCATACTGCACTGTAGAGTATGCATAGGTTATGCAATCTTTACTGTACAGCTGTCATTGTCCCTCTCACGCAACTACACGATAGTTTTTAACTTTGGAAATCTGAAATGCAAAAACTGTATGACTAGGCTTCTTGAGACTTGGTATTTAGTTCATCCATAATATCAATTATAGCACATCGTTTTTTTCAAAGGATTGATCGTTTCGTTTAGAAGTTATAAATGATTTCGTTTAGAATCCTACCCCAAACCAGGCGCTTTCCTATCTCTCACGTGTTGAAAGATCAACAGTAAAACTTTAATATCTCCAAAACTACACGGCTAGGCATCTCTAAATCTGGACTCGTGATGAACTGTAGCAAACGTAAGCCACAGGCAGAATTTAAAAAAAATTCGTAATCTAGTCGTTTTACTGAACTATCACCTTAAATATGGGGTAGCTTTTAATAATGTTAAGATTACACATATTGACACTTTGTATAAATAATTGGAGGACCTGTGCAATCAACGTTAATAATTTGTTATAACTTACTGTTGCTTCGTTTTCCTCCTACACGTGCCATAGTTGCAAGATATGGTTCTAATCAATCATACAAAACTTTAATAACAATAACAGTTACTATAAATTTTTACAAAATTATTTATTTATAACAATAAATTTTTTTTTTTTTCTAAAAAAGTTTGAAACATCTAAAGATAAGTAATATAGGGCATAGTCAGTATGTAAATTATTATTATCATTATTATTATTATTGTTATCATTACTATTATTATTATTATTATTATTATTATTATTATTATTATTATTATTCCTTAACCATTCAGTACATTATTTTTCAATACTCACTGTTTTTTCTTTTCTTACTGTTACTGCTATTGTATACCTACGATGTTTTAGCACCCTCGTATTAATTTTGAATTCAATTACCGTTTATATCACTATAGCAATCACAGAAGAAACGGTGAATATTGAAAAATAATGTATATAATGATTGAGGAATAATAATAATAATAATTTGCATACTTGCTTAGCACAATATTACTTACCTTTAGATGTTTCAAACGTTTTTTAAAAAAAAAGAAGATTTTTTTGTTATAAATAAATAAGTTTGCAACAATTTGTAGTAAATGTTATCGTTATTTAAGTGTTGTATTATTAATAAGAACCATATCCTAAACCTGTGGCAGGTGCAGGAGGAAAACAAAGCAATAGTAAGTTATAGCAAATTATTAACGTTAGTTGCACAGGTCCTCCAATTATTTATACTAAGTTATAAATATGCGCAATCTTAATATTATTAAAAGATACCCAATTTTACAAATAAGATCATCAATTTATCTTACGTGGTTTCCGAGATTTCGTTATTTTTGATGCACGTTTTCATTTTGAACGCGGCTTCTCGGAAATCCTGGAGTCATGATGGGAAGAGTGAGCGTGGCCTAAGTCGGCGGCTCGCTGCGCCGCCGCACCCACGAAAAATAGCCGCTTTTTGACATCGATTTTTCGCACACTTCCGGAATTTCGAACGGAACGACATTTTGGTAGATTGTAGAATAACTCTAGACGAGTACAATGCCATTTGAAAAATGGCAATATGTTGAAAAACCAGCCACGTCCAACTTGTTTGTGGAAGGACCATTTTTTGCTTCTTGCAGCAGTTTGCAAAAAGTTTGCAACCGATCTTCTTGAAATTTAGTGTGGATGTTAAGGGGCACAAGATCTTCCTTGTATTCAATTTTCAAGTCCTAATATTTGAAGGAACGCGAAGTATAGATTTTTAATGAAACGGTCCTACGTAGTACTTTTTTGGAAATTGGGAAAAAAACGGCTGGACCGATTTTATCCGACCGGAGCTCATTTTCTGCGTCTTGAAATTGCGCATTTTTTTACCACCAACATAACTTTTTTTATCCGACTCTCCAGTTCTTTTCTAGACGCGAAAAACCATTTTTGACCACATTTACCATGTTTTTGGGCCGTTAGCTACCGGTGTTAGAAATAATATGTGTTTATAAGGAAAAATTGTCAAAAACGAGAATGAAATTTTGGGTTTCTAAAACCATGCTGGGCCGAGTTATGAATATTTTTTACGGAAAATAAATCTTTAACTTTTTAATTTGTTAATGTCTTTATCTACTAAGTTATCTCTCAAGTTGAAAATAATATGTGCTTTTGATAAAGCATTGTCTTACTACATACGAGGTGTGTTCAAAAAGTAACGAGAATTTTTAAATTTCGCGGGTTTGGAGAGTCTGCCTGTATAAAATTTTTTTTTATTATGTTAGTACACATGCCATTGAAGTACGATAAAATTTTCAGCAATATTCATTACTTACTTTTTAAGTGGAAGCCGCTAACGTTAGACGTGTTTTTCGAGCTCGGCGACTTTCGTTTATGAAAAAAAATGGATCAAAGAATTTGTATTCAATTTTGCGTAAAAAATGAAATAAAGTGTAGTGAAGTTTGTAAAATGTTAACAAAGGCATATGGTAAGTCTGCTATGAGTAAAGCAAGGATTTACGAGTGGTATAAGCGTTTCCAAGATGGCCGCGAAAACGTTGAAGATGACGAACGACCCGGAGGCCCAAGCACATCAACAACCGATGAAAACGTGAAAAAAGTGGCATAGTGCATCATGAATTCTTGCCACAAGGTCAAACAATCAATAAGGAGTACTACCTACAAGTTCAACGCCGTTTGCGTAAAGCAATCCAAAAAAAACGCCCGGATTTGTGGCAAAATAATTCATGGCTTTTGCACCACGATAATGCACCTGCTCACACTTCATTGCTTGTTCGTGAATTTTTGGCCAAAAACAAAACTGTAACGATGCCTCAGTCCCCATATTCTCCAGACATGGCTCCATGTGACTTTTTTCTATTTCTAAAAGTAAAGAGAACACTAAAAGGCCGTCGTTTTACAAGCATAGATGACATTAAAAGCAAATCGCTGAAAGAGCTAAAAGCTATTATAAAGACCGAGTTTCAAAAGTGTTTCGACGATTGGAAAAAAGTGTTGGCACAAGTGCATTATATCCGAGGGGGTTTATTTTGAAGGGGACAAAATAGATAATGATGAATAAATAAATATTTCTTTCATAAAACGAAAATTCTCGTTATTTTTTGAACACACCTCGTATGTAAAATTCTGGGTCTCTGAGATTATGCTAAGCCAAGTTATGAATAATTTTTTTTACCGAAAGTTGATATTTAGCTTGTTATATTGTTTTATAACTTTTTTGTGAACCCATCATTGTCCAAATCATGTATTTGTAAGAAGATTTAATGTCCGATTTCAGTCTGGCAACTTGAATACCATAAAAGTACAGTTTTTTTGGTTCTCTAAAACATGAAAATGTTTTTTACGTTAATGACTGTAAGACCCTGTACCGTAGAAAAATGAAAATTTTAAGTTGAAGAAAAATCTGTGTTTTGCTTCCAGACATCGTAAAAACTGTAAATTTACGAGTAAGACACGAGCAAGTAACGTTAATTTAGCCCCTAGATGTATCTATAACTGAAGTAATACTTTTCTATGATCTCAATTTAATTAAACCTTCAGCAAAAAACTTCCTTTGATTATTTAAAAAAGTTTGTAGATCGATTGACCTTATGCGGCGTTGTAATCAACTGGTACATGAAATAGACCGTTTTTGATAAAATGACCCCTACATGCTAATGTCATTGACATAGTGAAGAATCACCTTAGATTTGTTGTGAATTTATCACTCACATAATAATCAGGACGTCTTATTTAACATGGCTTCTTATTCATAGGATTTCAAACCACAGCAATTGTAAAAAAGTGCCACTTAGAATCTGGTCTCGAATTCGGATCTCTTTCTTGCCGGGAAATTGCGGGAAGACGACTAACTTTTTTACCCTAAACAGCTGGTATGTTGAAAATTTATCATACGCAGCAATTTATACAAGTGCCATCTTTATTCGCTTCGAGCAGAAATCTGAAACAACGCTACCTGCAGGGAAAAAGATGTTGATACTCACTAACAAGAATACACAGCCTCTTATGGACAATGATGTGTTACAAGCGTTAGTTTTAACAATAATGTATCTTTAAGGAGGTTTAGGAGAAAAGTTTGAAACGTAAAATCTTGCCAAAAAAATTAATGTTATATTTGAGCATATCAGGTGCACATAAACTTTTCAAGATTTTTTACCAGGAAAATTTTTGAGAAAAAAATTATTAAATATTGTCAGTTTAACACGGTCTCTTATGATACAACAAGGTTAGGTTGCCTTTTAATTGAAATCAGGGTGTATTATAAATGTGTTAGAATAAAAAAGAACATTTTCATATATACCTTAGAACACAAGGAAGATGCTCGACAAAATTTTTTTTTTTTTTTTTTTTTTTTTTTTTTTTTTTTTTTTACCAGTAGGTCAACTATTTGATTTTAGAGGAAAAAAGAGTAAAAAATTCTAACGTTATCATTGTATTTTGGGGATATCTCTTTTTAGTTCTTATTAATCGTTCATTATTAATTATGGTTGAAAATGCAATTTTAGTATGTAGTTTTTTTCATTAAGCATGTATTTCTCACATTTAAATATAAGGTCCACCATTAAAATTGTACGAGAACTTAATTATAAAAGTGAAATTTTCTTTTTAACCTGTCAGACCTCGCGTTGTCAGCTGAGAAGCAGCATCAATCAAATTAATTTCGAAAAAGTCTAGTTCTATTGAGCATAAGAAAAAATATTTCTTAATATGTTTTTGCAAAATTTTTTTTGTTTACTTCATCAATGATAGTTTTTTACTTTAATATTAACTAATAATTAGCTTGTCATGTATAGTGTGTGCCTAGAGGATACCAGAGCTCATTGCTTGATACGTCACCAAACGCATAGTTTTTCAACGTAAGAAAGACACGCACAGATGGTTGAGATAGATTTAATTTCTAACAATTTCTAACAATTATAATTTAATTTTTTAACAATTATTCGTTTTAAATTCGAGACAAACTTAACAAGAAAAACCTTAGCAGCTTGAAAAAAAAACGAATAAATAAAGCTGAATGTTGTCCTTGTCAATACAACAAACTTGTGATTATGACGACTATATCAAGAATAGAAAGTTTCTTTCACGGTCTGACGTCTAAAATTCAAGAATTTTGATATGGTTTGTTTTTTTAACAAATGACTGCAGCCTCGTAAAGCTTTTTTTTGCACGATCGATACCAATAAACTATCACTCTTCGCAGAATTTTTAGAGTCAACGTTTATTCTCAAAATCGATAAAACTTACAAATAAAATACTGCCAAAAAAAGAGCTGTTTAGTAACACGCATGAACCACCTTAAGTACTTGCTTGTACATTAAAATCCAGAGTCATTAACAGTTACTAACTGTGACTTAAATCTAAGGACTCTTTTCTATAAGTTCGGCAATGAATTTTAACTTTTACTCCTTAGACTATAAATAATTTGATAAATATTTAATGTAACCGTATAATTTGAACTAATTGTATTAAATCAGTATATTAAAGAGTATTATTAGTTTGACTACGGTTTGTCTGTGTGAGGCTATTAAATTTTCTTGTAGTTTTATTAATTACTGAATAGATGACTTTTTTTTTATAGTGACATAAAAAAATATTCAAGCATCTTGGTTTTCGACAGTTTGATCTGGTAACCCTGAACAAAATATGTATCAATATGTTGTAGTATAATTTCCACCGATTGTTTAGAAAACTTTTCTCATGATATTGAAAACAGGATTCTAATTTGTATTTTTTATTGCCTTTAAGCTTCAAATTATAACCTTACTAATCATAGTTTTAAAAATAAAGTTAGAAGGTTGCAAACAGTAGTTACTTTCATAGAACTTACAGGACTCCTGTGAGCTAATTTTAAAAATTTAGCTCTGTAAATTTCAAGGTCTTTTTTGTACGTTTTATTGAGAGGATTATTTGCTACCAATAATTGAAGTGCATCGATATCTTTTTTTAATTGGTGCTTCTAAAACACAAACAGAAAATCAAAAAACAATTATTACAATTTTCCAGGAATGTATATCTACGGAGATTAATTTGTTACAGATCACAAGGTCAACCGTTATGTGTGGGATCATTCTATGGACCATAAATTATAAAATGTTCGTAAATAAATTTAAATAAATTATGATTTTAGTTAAGCCTTTTAGACTTGTTTAGAAAATAATTAATTTCCGTAGATGCATATAAAATTCAATTTACACTTTTTCAAAGATACTTCACATGCTTGTATGAGGTAAACAGTACTCTTTCCGAATGGTGCAGTATATATGTACAATAATTTAGACAACTACGTGATGCAAAGGATATGCATAACCTGCAAAATTTGCATTATCTTGGAAATGTTAGTGAGGTACTATAGTCAGTGGCGTAATACATACTCCACGTAATTATTACAGCAAAATAAGTTTAGAGATACTGCAGCTTGAAATGCAGTAGAGTAGTGTACTCGGGCATATGTTTTTATTTTAAGAAAGTAGCTTTTAAATAAGCAGTTACATATATATATATTTGTAAAATAGTAGTCAAGTGCAGCATCCTTTATTATAACAAAGAAAAAGAGTGATAAAAAATGTGAACACTATCCGTATTTTTCACAGCCCTTTTCTGCAAACTTCTAGCCATGACTGGATCGTGTTAAGTACACTTTGAATTTAACTGCACGCGCCAGTAACCTATTCAATAAAACTTCTACAATGTAAACAGCTTCTTCTACCATGCTCAAAAAATGATACTTTTGTTATCTAAGGCGTACAGTGAAACCAACACTTTTCACCTTTGGGTCGCACTTTGCACCCCAGTTATCACTTACTTTTTACCCTATCTAATGTGCCCACAGGTGCAAAATTGCACTGTTTGCCCTTGGTAACAAAAACAATATATGTGACTAGGGCATAAATATTCAGCAACTGTGCCCTTCGAATACTTAAACTCGTATTTTGCGCCTTTGTCACATAATATACTATTTATTACCAAAATTGTTAACTATACTCCCACGCGAAGCTGTTCAGGGTTTTCGGAATGAAAAAATGTTTTTACTACACCACTGCTGAAAGTCATTTCTTTCCTGATTTCAGGAACGCAAGCAAAACATGTCTGCGAGGTATTTGCCACAACCTGTGTGTTTGCCACTGTCGCCTATGCAGCAGAGTATGCCAAAATATTTTTCTAGCAGGCGGATAACGCAAGTTTTACCTGGGAGATTATGTTGCGCTCTCTCTCTCTTGAAACCGTAGAAAAAGCGTCATATCTCGATGGAGGAAGATAAAAAACCGTATACGCTACCCACATAAAAATTTTAAGTTTGGCCAAAATTACAATTTTTACACGGGTACACGGGACGAAAGTATGGTATCGGCCTCCGAGTGTTTGCCTCCCTTATCTTTGGTTCACGAATCCCATTCTTTCGTCCCTTATGGCGTAATATACTATTCTCAATTTTTTATTAACGCTCTGCAGGTTTTAACAAAAATTTTGGGAAAAAAAAAGTTTATCAGTTTTAGTTCAAAAATAAATATTTCATTAGCATTAGACTAGAATTATGTGTATACCACTTTTGAGTTATCCATATGATTTTAGGTAAGTTAAAGAGTACTAGTACATTACGTCTCTAGGAGGCAAAGTACCAACTTGAGCGCTCATAGAGGACGGTTGTTGTATGTTTGTGCATGAGTCACGTACGTTGTTTTCTTATCGAGGACAGAAAGTGCAATTTTGCCCAATGGGCACAATTTGCGCCCTAAGGAAAAAAAGTATTTTTCCGCTCTCGGGTGGTTTTGAGAGGCTGGTACTTCCTCGGACTAAAAAGCAGTTTTCCGATACTCGTTCGAAAAGTCTCCTTTACGAACCTCGTTACGTCCCTTGCCTTCGGCTCGGGCCGCAAACCTCTCGGTTCGCAAACAGAGACTTTTTAAACTCGTAGGAAAACTACTATTTTTGACCTCAGGCGTTTTTGAGGATCGGGTGTGCCCTCGGTTGGAAAACTATGATTCAACCCATAAGTGCCATATCTCTGTGGCTACCTTACGTCCCTCGGGCCCTGCTTCGCAGGTCCCTCTGGCCGCAAAATAGCCCTTCGGGCGCACATGTTTGTATTTTGTACTCTAGTGACGTAATGTACTATTATTGTCGAGTGTGTAAAGTGCAATTTTGTGCCCATAGGCGCACTATGCGATCAGTAAATCACTTTGAGCCCTAGGGCAGAAAAGTACTTTAGGCCTGGAGGACGCAGAAAACTTTTCTGCCCATCGGCCCAAAGTGATTACAAGGGCGCAAAGTGGCAGTTGCACTTTGTGCCCATCGTGAGAAATGGTAGTATTCGTCACCATGGAGGCTATTTGCCAAGGTATGATTAAAAGTATGTTTCCCTGAGGTTAATCTAGCGATGAGAGTTATTATTTCAATTAAGTCTACTGAAGACAGGTTTTTAGAACAAAGTTATTTATGTCACGTGCTTGAGGGACTAGAGTTTTAAAAACGACAGATTTTCATGAAACGGAAGTCACTTACCGGAAGTCTCTTCTTCCTAATTTATTTTATTTCTCTCTTACCCCATCACCCTCACCACCAGTCCCCTACATACTTCCCCTCACCCTGTCTCTTCCGACCGTGCTGCGCTAGTTTCCTGCACACCTCCTCTCATTACTTCCCGTTTTGCCTCGCCCCGCCATTCCCTTTCACACTACACCAAGCAATTAATGTTTCATTGAGTCATAATTTTTGTCCCACAATAACTTTTATTCAACTTTGAATTTTTTTCTTCTACAATTCTAAAAAAAAAAAAAAAAACAGTTTCCAAGAGATTTGAACCCTTGACTTCCTGTCATACGAGCCGAGTATCTTACCTACTCTGCTACGAGTGCTCCCAACATGAGGATTTCAGTTTCTTCTACTTATACTGTGGTTCGTAACTGAATTTCAATTTAAATATTCGTTTACTGATTATTAATTAATTTGGTTTGATAATACGCTATATTAATCATTACATTATTTATTCGAATAACTATTTTTTTTTTTATAAATCGTCTAATCATTTTCCAAACTTAAATACAATATTTTTTTAGCAGCAGCTTTTCCATACATTTATGAATATTTATTTAATTTTTATTAATTTAATAATTTTCAAATAAATCAATAAATAATTATTTTTACAATCTTTTAATTTTTTTCGAAGTTTTACAACTTTTTTCCAACAGCCTTACATTTTTTCCATCGTTTTTTCATCAATGGTTTATTCATACGAGGTTCTATGAATACAGTAATTAATTATTATTGAGTTTTATTCTTTCATTATTTCTGTATTTGAGACTAAGGTGTTTTTTTTTTAGTTAAAAACGTTTATCACAGTTAGCGGGGGCAAAGTTTAGAGAGGTACGAGGAGTGAAAATATGTAGCAACGCTGGCAATCATTTTTTATATGGATATACCTACATATGCGCTGTTACAAATACTTGACCGTTTGTTTCTCATTTTATTAAAAAAACAACTTGTGAATTAATTTTAAAATTTTATAGGTATAGATAACAGTAATCTATCATACTAAACATTGGGAGCTTTGAACAGATTATTTCCTTATATTTTCCTTATATCCTCGTAAAAAAGTATGACAAGTCTTCCACTGCGTATAAACTAGTTAGACAGAAAAACGAAAAAAGTAGTCATAGCTTATCACAGATTATCGTAAAACTGTTAACTATTTACTGAAATGAAAAAAAAAAAATGAAATAATGAAATGAAAAAAAAAAAAAAAAAATGAAATGAAATCAAAAAAGACATGAAAAATACAATAAAATGGAAAAAAGTTAACTAAAAAAAGAAACAAAAAAATAGAAGATTGAAACAATAAAATTAAAAAAAAGTGAAATAAAGGAAATTTAAAAAAATGGAAAAAATTAAAAGAAAAAAACCAGGGAGTATGAATGGGTCATTGGACCCACGGTATGAACGAAGCTCTTTAAATAGACCCATAGAAAGAACGAAGCTCTATAAGAATAAGTACTGCATTTGTTTAGTTAAGTAAAACAAAAACTTGAAAAACGAATGAAAAAAAAAAAAATTAGTTCAGTACTCACGATGGTTGAACTTTGTTAGTACGTCGTGCATAAATACAGTACTCACAAAATTTAATCATCGTGAGTACTGAACTAATTTTTTTTTGTCTTCATTCGTTTTTCAAGTTTTTGTTTTACTGAACTACATGAATGCAGTACTTATTCTTATAGAGCTTCGTTCTTTCTATGGGTCTTGCGACCCCCTTGTTACCTGAGAAATTGTGTTTCTTTATACTCATCTCATATTTAAAGAACTTCGTTCTTACCGTGAGTCCCATGATCCATTTATACCCACTGGTTTGTTTCTTTTAATTTTTTTTATTTAAAAAATTTTTTTTATTTTATTTAATTTTTATTTTATTTTTTTAATCTTCTTTTTTCATTTTTTTTTTAAATTGATTTTTTTTTATTCTATTGTATTTTTTCATGTCTTTTTTGATTTTATTTCATTTTTTTTTATAATCAATTTTCGTCACTGCAAAAAAATACAAAAATTTTTTAGATCATAAAAGTGCACTCTTCTAGAGATAAAAGAGTCCAAAGATTGATTAATGCATACGGGCGTAAATGATGCGTTTAGGGCTTAAAAACTATTAAAATAAAATCAATACAGTAAACATTAATCAAGGTAAGCTTCTATCTACACAGTAAACTATGAAAAATATCAAAAATGGAGCTCTTTACTATGATACAATCACGATATCGCAATGACCATGGACCCGATAACTTAACAAAGTTTTAACAAGCTGTATTGGATACGGACACATCTCAGGTGGACCTGGGAATGCCAGAGATCAGAAAATTTGCTAGCCTGAAAGCACTCGATTTCATGGGAACGGTTCTATTTCAAATAATAACAATTTTGTTTTTATGTAGTAATTTATGGAATCGGTACTTCTTACACGACATGGGTATACTTGATCGAATTCACATTATTTTGAAGTGGTAACTACTTTCTATTCGTTACGTAGTCGAAATTAATCCCATACCAGCCAGGCAAGATTAGTCAGTTCATCAGATGTGCCTTATACGGGTGTAGCCGATGCGTGCTGTTTTTTTAAAGAGTCTCATGACCCTTGTTTTCTTCTTCTCCAGATTTTTTTTTTTTCTCAAAGTAAGTAAGTCAATGATTTTTGAAGTTATACTTATGTAGGTGCAATATGAGCAAGAGTTAATAAACGATTTCAGAATTCTGATCTTGAGAAAACGTGGACGGAAGTGGATTTGGTATGTCACTCTCCCTTCGTCTCACTTCTCTTGCCACACATCCCCCACTAGTCCCCCCCAGTCGACACCACGCTACTACAGCACAGCACAGATTTTAAATTTTATTGAGTTTTATTTCTTATTCTATAACTAATAATCTCTCTCTCTGTTTCTCTCTGTCTCTCAAAAATAATAATAATAATAATAATAATAATAATAATAATAATAATTGTACGAGAGTTGAACTCATTATTTCCTGCACACAAACCAAGGCCCTTAACCACTCCCTTATGAGCAGTCCCGATATTAGAAACTCTAATTACTTCTTGTTGTGATGCGCTTCATAACTTATTTTTAATGTAAATATTTATTCACTTATTATTAATCAATTTAGTTTTATTCACAAGTACATTACTTATTTAATAAACTAATATTTTTTGGTCAAAAGATTTTTTTTTTAACTTAGGAATGACTATAATTTAGCAGAACAGCTTTCCTATGAATTAATAAATATTCATCAATTGTTCATCTGTTGCTTTTACAATAAATAAACAATTTTTTTTAATAATTTTTTTAATATTCAAAATTAGAAAATTTTTTTTTATATTCTATAAGTACTCTAATTGATTTTTATTTCATTATTCTTTCACAATTTTTCTATTCGTGTTGAAGGTGATTTTTCGACATAAGCACGTTTATCATAGTTAACGGGAGAAAAGTTTAGAGAGGTGAGAGGAGCGCAAATATATGCAGCAACGCTGACAATTATTTTTCTTATATGGATTTACTTACACAACTTGTGGATCTATTTAAAAATTCATTAGGTTCATCTTAGAGTTATCTTTCATACAAACGAAAATTGGGAGACGTCTACAGATCATATTAAATGTTAATGCAATTTTACGGGGTTTTTTCTTTTTCTTAAGGTTAGATATTAAATTGCAATTTTTTTAAATGACACATTTATAAAAATGTACAGTTTAAGGATCTACAACCTTTTTGGGTATTTTTTTTGTTGCTATTTTGAATATTTACTTGATGTTTGAATAATATTTGTCAAAAAAATATGTATGATGAACGTCCTGAAGAGACATTAACTGGCATGTAATACTACCGTATTGAAGAAAGCGGTACTATAGGATGGTTTTTCTTAACCCTTTGGATACAACTAAGTTATGTGTATTATGTGAAAGTATACAGTCTTATACTGGCCATTCTACATATTGTTTATGTTACATTGTATTATAATCATTTTTTTATTAAATATTAAAATATTTATTGAAACCACACCCAGTTAACGTAGGTATACTCATTCCAACGATAATTGCACCACCTTTGCACACAATATCTTTTCTTAGAAGATACATTTATGATCAAAATTATATTGCCTGCCACATAATTTCATAGAAAAATAACTTTATACTTAGGTACCCAGGCATCCACTGTCCACTGGTTTTCTAATTAACTATTCCAATGTCTTGTCATAAGTACCGATTTTATTAACTATGAAAATAGAGTTGTAGTAAATTAAAATGAAACCATAACCATAAGATGAAATGCTTTCAGACTGGCAAATTTGATACTTAGCTCTGGTATTAACAGCACCACCTAAGATATGCTCGTAGTCAATACGCACCTACAAATGACATGAAAAATAGAATATTATCCTGAACATAATTGCGTTCTTAGTGTTCGCAGATTTGAGTAATGAGAATTTTATGACTTGAAAGTTTCAAAAGAAAAATTAACAAGTAAATTTTCAAATAGTAAAAAACGTTAAAAACAAGCTCTACACCACTTAAATAAAATCAATGCGTACAAATATTTTCTATTTTCTCTTCTAGATACTTACTAATAACTAGTTTTTATGTTCCACTAGTTATAATACAAGTGTAGCTTGAAGATAAAGCTATTATAACATGAGTGGACCAAAGCTGGTTTGGCTTTGCAGCTCTGGTTGAAACAACTATATTTGTATAGTTTCAATAAATATTTTAATATTTTATAAATTAATATGTACAACCAATATATGACGTAAATGAGAGTTTAAATTAAAGCCACAGCACGACATGATGCAAGGCTGGCCAGTTCATAAGACTGCCCTTTATCAAGTTTTCTGATGATTCCAAAATAATTTCCTACTGCCTACGCTGATTACATTTCTAACATCACGCTCGTATATGTGTGACATACGCTTAGACACTCATTCTTAGTCACGTATCTAATAACGGTAGATCTCGAATTCATAGATTTATTAATTTGAGCTGTTGGCCGAAATCAGTTTGGAATGAATCAACCAACACGTGTTGTTGCAGTAGGTATAACTGTAACTAATGAAAATAGACATTTGTACAACTGTATACACGTGCTACGCAGGTTGTTAGTAGCAACGTACCTGAATCAACACAAATTGTCAGCAAAGCAATTTATAAACGTGTATATAACAATATAATGAACAATAAATCTGACTATGTCACAGCATAGTTTAACAGCAACTGACTGATCTTGGCTTGTCATCTTCAACGGGTTCTCAGCCGACTGTTGCTAACGGTCACAAAACGTATGCGAACAGGCGGCATTCAATGAGGGGCACCCTACCCTATGTACAACATTAAGCGCCTAAGCCATGGGAGTTAGGCCACCCCTATCGAGGGGGGGGGGGGTTTGCTGTAATAACCTAGCCCAAAAACATCCGCTCTCTGGATTATGGAAAATGCATTATTTGTGTTTAACTCGCCAGTACTCATTAATGTATTAATAATATCCTTCTAAAAAATTACATAATATGCTTCAAGAGATCTAGTTTCTTATGGTATGAATCAAATAGCATACATACTTTTTTATGAGAGATAAAAAAATAAGGACTAAACGGCATAGTCAATCTGATCTTCTTTTGATATCGGCATGCTATGAATTTTCGAAATTAGAGATTTTAATGATGAAGCATTAAAGAACAGTCTCATAAAGGAATATACCAAGTCAAAGATCAAAATTTTGAGAACAGGTTTTGGAAGTGATTTTGCGAAAAGCCATCGTGCCACGTAAAAAGTCGAACTGATGGCAGACAGAGTACTCAATTTGTCTTTGTCTCCCGCATGGATATAGCATACGAGCTGGAAAAAAATTTGTTTACGTTTGTGCAAATATCTCCACAGTAGATAGGCTATGCCTGTTCTGGAACAGCTGTTACAGTTCCGGCGCCGATTTTGGCGGGAAATGTCGAATTGGGGCTGAAAAAAAGAGAAATGGTCGAATCGGGGCCAGGCTGTTATCTCTTTTTTAAAATAGTGTCGAACTGGGGCCGTGCTTTTTATCGTATAATTTAATCAGTGTCGAATTAAGGCCCGGGCTATTATCTCCTAATTCCATTTTAATATACACTTCTACATATACACTGTAAACACATCTATTTGTACATTGAAGAACTGTAAACATAACTAATGTATACATATTCATTCGCTCGTACATTTGACTCTAAGCGGGATATCTTCTATTAGTCCTTTAGTCCCTCTTAGTCCTTCTGTAATAACGATAGCCAACATACGTTACGGCAATGGAGTTTCGTATGGGTGAACGTGGCAAGCAACTGTTATATCTTGACATGTACACGTACTCATTTAAGGCGAATTTGCGCAACGAGGTGCAGCGATGGATTTGTTCGAATAAAAAGTGCAATAGTTACGTAAAGCTTAATTTGAGTAATGCTATTGTTGAACACGTGGCAAGCCATAATCATGATCCAATATTGGAAACTACTTTAAATCGAAGGACGATCAGCAATGCTGTGAAACGAAAAGCAGTTGATGACATTTCGATTCGCCCATCAAAATTGATACGCAGTGAAATAGTGAAACAACAGAATTCAACCTTTACAGTGCAAGACATTGATAGAGTGAGGTGGAATGCTGGTGCTGTTCGTCATAAAGCTTTACCAAAGCTATCAAAATCAAACGTGTCAACAAATTGCCCGGGCCCCAATTCGACACTGATTAACAAATGCGATAAAAAGCTCGGCCCCAGTTCGACAATATTTAAAAAAGGAGATAATGGCCCGAGCTCCAATTCGACGCTGATTAGAAAGGTGATAATTGTTCAGCCCCAATTCGACACTGGCCATTTCGGCATAGCTAGCCTCTCCCTTCTGGCGTTCTTGGAATGGCTGTTCTAGAACCGGCGCCGATTGTAGAACAGGTAGTCCCCCTATCGCTGACGTTCTTTGCATGCTCCTCCTAGCTAGGTGTTTTAGTGCTGGCTAGCAATACTTTGCTCAGCGCGAGCGTTCTCAACTTGGTGGGGAGGTTCATGCTGTTGCTCACGTTCTCAACTTGAGGGTGGCTCAAGCTGCTACTAGTGATCTTCAATTTTTCAAATCTTTTTATTTCTTGAGTCTAAGATAAACTTTGTTGTATGCAAGTCTTCAATAGCTCAATTGGCAACTGACTATTCACTGACATGAATTAGTTAGTTTCTTCTTAAACTGTTGAAGGCTTGTATTACAATTTTTTTTTTATTTTTCAATTTAATATTTTTATACTTCTGTTGTCATAAATTGTAAATGAGTTCTAAAGAAAGCCATTGAAAGGATAATGAAAATAAACATAATATATTAGTTGACAATATTTATTGATAATGAATTTTCTCTAATACTATACAGTGATATTTGTACAATATATTTTATCAGGTCCTGTACTATCGACAACATCTTCAAAAATATTTAATTGCGAGCATGATATTACGCATTTAAGTTGTTCGTATATACAATAACTAGCGGCTCTCCCGTTTTGGCTTCACCCGAGACTCACTAAATGGAACACCGTAGTGTGTTGACATGTAATGTGAAACGTTTTCAGTTAAAAATTTTACATCTATTTCTAATACTTTTCAGAACAAAAATCTTCTCATTAAAAATATATTTGTTTGGAATGCATATACTTTAATTGGTCAAATAATAAGCAATAAAAAATGAAAAAATATAATTATGATGAAAAGTAGCGTGCGTTTCTTATGTCATAAAATAATCGTTAGCCCCAAAGGGCCGTTGTTTTGCTTTTTCTCTCGTATAATCTACAAAAAGGGCTATTTTTAAAACCGTAAAGATTTAAAACTAACAAAAAATATATAGTAAAAATTTTTTTCCTAAAGTAAACTCTTTCTTGACTGAAGTTTCCAGCAAACGTGATTTCTTTTATACCTCAGGGTAATCTTTTCTGACCTGTTATTGTAGCACGACACTGATCGGGAGGAAAACTACAACGTTCGAAGCTTTGGAGCTAGTTGTAGAGCTCTTTCCCGACGCCTCTTGGTATAACGTCGCAGATGTTAGTATCTAAAGCACTTTTTTTTTTGCAGACTCGAAGAGATTGGTCTGTGACGCTTGTCCATTGGAGACTGTCCCGTTAGCTCAAGATTATTTCTCCTTTGTAGCTGTAAGGTTCTCTCGGTACAGACCTTGGAGACGAATCGGTGATTCCTGATTGAATGCTTAGTCGAGAGAATAATAGGGTTGTCGGTCACCGGGGTTCCCAGCTTTGTGACGAATAACTCCGCTCGGGACGTCTGCCAGACTGACTGGGTTTAATAGTGGCTGACTTTACATAGTCTTTTAGTCGACGAATCGTTTCCGGAAATGGTAGTAAAAATGTATTTGTTAGCAAGGTAGTTTAAACTTAGGTAGCCCTTAAAAAAACTGATAAGATTAATGGTTAAGTAGGGAACGTAAATAATTATAATGGCCCTGAAAAGGGCCAGTGGTAAAATTTCCAGTTATTCCTTATTATTATTCTGTACGGAGACCGTGATGGAGGGAGGTACGCCGCTGACCATAGAATATCTCGTCTTTAGGTCGTTCCCCGGATAACCAACCTCTCATCGTTAGTCAGGAAAGTGGGCCTGGAGAATACCTTTTCTGTAGGTATGGTGTTGGGGCGACCACTAAGAAGGAGGCCGTTGTGGCTGCCCGTACTCTTCAGGGCCGTCTTCCCTGGCTTGCATTTGAAGTAGAAAATTTTTTGACGGCACCCAGGCCAGATGGTTGAACGGCTACATATTTCTGAAGTATTGGGGAAGGTTGTGCTTTTCTGGTATTCCTCCAGAGACGTTGACGTTCCGAGCGCCTATTTTTTCGTGGCACCCGGTTATCTGGACGATCTGGGACAAAAACCGATTTATTTTGCTTGCCCAAGAAAAAAGAGTGTCATCGGTAGACGGGATGCCCAGTTGCCCGAACTACAACTTTGTTCTTGGTGTACTGCCGATGAACGACTACGATAATCGACAACCCGATGGGGCATCTTATAACCACTCTTCACTATCTTTGATTGCAGGTGGCTTCAACTTTACCTCAACGCCACCGAGCAGATCCTACTGAACTAAAGCGCAAAGCTAGCTTATTTTTGCTAAACTTTGAGCTTATTTATCGCTGTTGTTATTAAATTTTTTAAGAAAAAAACTATGCGAAAACCATCTCGGAGTCATCAAGAATCAGTATACAAAATTTCAGCAAAATCGGTTTAGTAGTTTTCGCAGTTAGCGATTACAACAGTTTTAGCGACTTTGCTTTATATATTAGTAAGATACATATTACTGTCTTGTCCTAACGTTTTTGAAGATAAGATTTTATTAAACCATTTTTCCAGTAAGCACGCTTTATGCAGAGCACAAAATAGTGGTTTATTTTTTAAATGCGTTTATGTGTGTGTAAAACACACAGGAGAAGAGTCTTCATTTTCAAGTTTTTCCAAGGAAGGACACAATCGAAACAAATTGTGAGCTTCACGTCCTAATATTGAGCTATCAAACTTAGCTTCTTTATTACCATGCACATATATTCTTCTAAGATTCTTAGCAAGGGTAACAAAATGTTATTTTAAATTTTCCACGTCGATGTCACCTTCATACCACTCAATATCATGACCCTCCAGTATGAAATAATTGTTATATTTTCTCACATCATAAGGTAAATCATTGAAGGCGCAAGAGGTTTTAGTAACCAATCCCGTGCAACATTTCCTTGCAGTGATACTACTCCAACTTGTTTTGGCATGAATTTTCTAGCAGCATCGTAAAAGCCTTGAATATCTATTATATGATCCATGTTGTTTAAATCACTGCTTTTTCTTATAAGGGTATTTTCAGAAAAAAAGATTTTTTCTTCGTAAAGAAACTATAAATTACGTTTTTGTTTGAAAGATGAAAACAAAAAATTTTTTTTTTCTAATCTGCGCTGACACTAAAAGGCTTTCTTCTTCTTGGATCGCGCTCATAACACTGATCCACTTTGTAGAGAACTCGGAGAAAAATATTACAGGACTCGTATTTATAACGTCACGTCATCCTAGCTAGCGACATCTTCTCATATTTTTTTCTTTAGAAGAATACAAGGTCACTAAATAAACAATTTATTTTCAAAAACTCAAATGCTGTATAAACATAATTTTTTTATTAAAAAATATCTTCATGTTTGTTACAATTTACAATTTGCAATAATATATTAACTATTATTTATGATCTTACGTAATTCACATATTATTTTTTCTGGTGACAGAGTTTTCTTTTTTTAATAACCTTACTAACTTCACATATTATTCGTATTTCTGGTGATGGAGGTACATCTTCAGTCAAATCAATTGATAGCGGAGATTGTCTAGCAAGCACTCTTTTGACTGGTGATATTCTTAAGCACTAGAGGAGCGGGAACCAGCGTGTAGATCAGCTTCCCCTAAGTCAAAATTTGTTTACAGAATAATTTTTTAACAATTATTCATTAAGTAAATGGATTTACAAAAGTGCTGAATTTCAGCGTGTTTAGAACGCCAATTTCAATGGCGCAGGCTGCCATGAAGAGCAGTGTCATCGATCGCAACAACATAGCAACAAACCTCTAAGTCGGTAAACAAAGTCTGAATAGAACCCCTAGCGGGCAGGAGATGGCGCTCAAATGTGATTAAAATAGTAAAAACGTGTAGCTATAAAACTGTTAGAAGGAGATGAAGGGCTGAGTATCAGAAACGTAAAAACAAATAAATAAGCGTACGAAAAGGTTATTTAGTTAACCCGAGATATTATTGTAAGATCATTCTACATACGATGAAATTGACAATGACAATGAAGATGTAAATTATAATGATAAAGATAATCAACATGATAATTGATATAATATAAGCAAGAAGATACAATTGTAAACAACAATAATAATAACAATAGATACTTATAATAAATACAAATTTTTAACTTAAGCTGCTATCAGGTAGAACTTGGGCCGCACTTTGGTAGTACTAAAGCGGCAGCACTTGGGTCGTACTTTGGCGGCACTTGAGCGGTACTTGGACGGTACTTTAGCGACACTTAGGCAGAATTTGAGCAGCGGCACATGGGCGGTACTTGGGCGGTACTTTGGCGGCACTAGTACGGTACTTGGGTGGTACTTGAGCCGTACTTTGGCGGTACTTTGTCGGCACTTAAGCAGAATTTAAGCAGCGTCACTTGGGTGGTACTTTGTCGGCACGTGGGCATAATTTGAGCAGCGGCACTTGGGCGGTATTTAGGCGGCACTTGGGCAGTACTTGGGGAGCACTTGGGCGGTACTTTGGCGGTACTTTGTCGGCACTTGGGAAGAATTTGAGTTGCGGTACTTGGGCGGTATTTAGGCGGCACTTGGGCAGTACTTGGGCAGAATTTGAGCAGTAGCACTTGGGCGGTACTTCGGTGGCACTTGGACGGTACTTGGATGGAAATTTATCGGTACTAAGGCAGAATTTGAGCAGTGGCACTTGGGCGGCACTTGGGCAAAATTTGAGCAGCGGCACTTGGGCGGTACTTGGGCGGCACTTTGGCGGTACTTTGTCAGCACTTGGGAAGAATTTAAGTTGCGGTACTTGGGCGGTATTTAGGCGGCACTTGGGCAGTACTTGGGCATAATTTGAGCAGCGGCACTTGGGCCGTACTTGGGCGGCACTTGGGTTGTACTTGGGCAGAATTTGAGCAGTGGCACTTGGGCGGTACTTCGGTGGCACTTGGGCGGTACTTTGGCTGCAGTTTGTCAGCACTTGGGCAGAATTTGAGCAGCGGCACTTGGGCGGTACTTGGGCGGCACTTGGGTTGTACTTGGGCAGAATTTGAGCAGTGGCACTTGGGCGGTACTTCGGTGGCACTTGGGCGGTACTTTGGCTGCAGTTTGTCAGCACTTGGGCAGAATTTGAGCAGCGGCACTTGGGCGGTACTTGGGCGGCACATGGGCGGTACTTGGATGGAAATTTATCGGTACTAAGGCAGAATTTGAGCAGTGGCACTTGGGCGGTACTTGGGTAGTACTTTGGCTGTACTTTTTCGGCATTCGGGCAGAATTTGAGCAGCGGCACTTGAGCGGTACTTCTGCTCAAATACCGCCAAAGTACCGCCCAAGTACCACCCAAGTGCCGCTTTTCACATTCTGACTAAGTGCTGACAAACTGCAGCCAAAGTACCGGCCAAGTGCCGCCCAAGTACCGCCTAAGTGCCGCTGCTCACATTCTGCCTTAGTGCCGATAAAGTACCGCCAAAGTACGGCCCAAGTGCCACCCAAGTACCGCCCAAGTGCCGCTGCTCAAATTCTGCCCAAGTGCCGACAAAGTACCGCCCAAGTGCCGTCCAAGTACCGCCCAAGTTCTACTGCTCAAATTCTGCCCAAGTGCCGACAAAGTACCGTCCAAGTGCCACTCAAGTACCACCCAAGTGCCGCTCAAATACCGCCCAAGTGCCGCTGCTCAAATTCTGCCAAAGTGCTGCCAAAGTGCCGTCCAAGTACCACCGAAGCTCCACTGCTCAAGTACTACCCAAGTGCGGCCCAAGTTCCACCTGATAGCTGCTTAAGTTGAACATTTGTATTTATTATAAGTATTTATCATTATTATTAATGTTGTTGACAATTTATCTTCTTTCTTATATTATATTAATTATCATGTTTATTATCTTTATCATTATCATCATCATTTTCATCGTCATTGTCAATTTCATCATATGTAGAATGATCTCACAATAATATCTTGGGTTAACTAAATAACCTTTTTGTACGCTTATTTATTTGTTTTTACGTTTTTGATACTCAGCGCCTTATCGCCTTCTAATAATTTCATAGCTACACGTTTTTACTATTTTAATTACATTTGAGCGCCATCTTCTGCCCGCTAGGGGATCTATTCAGACTTTGTTTACCTACCTAGAGGTTTGTTGCTATGTTGTTGCGATCGATGACACTGCTCTTCATGGCAGCCCGCGCCATTGAAATTGGCGTTCTAAATACGCTGAAATTCAGCACTTTTATAAATCCATTTACGTAATGAATAATTGTTAAAAAGTTATTTTGTAAACGGATTTTGACTCAGGGGAAGCTGATCTACACGCTGGTTTCCGCTCCTCAAGTGCTTAAGAATATCCTGTATATATATATATATATATACACAAAAATGTAACTAATAATATCTTACTAGACGGCTGATCCATCCATGTAGGTGACTCCCACGGCTCGAACATAGGGCGCACAAATGACTGCACTGACGATAATGACAAAGCTTCTGCGTCCGAGAAAAAGTTATCTCAGACGAGTTGTCTGAAGCGGGATGTTTCTCTTCTGACTTCGTCAATAACTGCGGATTCTAATCCTTCTGATGATGCTATAGTCTCTGCTGCTAGGAAAAAGTTATTTAGTTAAATATAATTAAAATGCTACTCATATATATATATTGCATAAAATTATCTCTTACCTGATGTTTGAATAGCCACCTGTGGCTCGTTTTCGAATTCAGCGGTGAATGATGGCGTCGACGATGATGGTGACTCCAACGGTCTCATAGACTCTGCTGCTTGAAAAATTGTTTAGTTTAATACAATCAAAACTATATTCTTTTATAAATATGAAGTCATCTCTGACCGAATGGCTTAACAGCCAACTGAGGCTTGGTTCCGAATTCAGCCGTTAATGGTAGCATTGGTGATGTATTGGTGATATGTATATATATATAATGCATTTCTTACCTGATGGTTGAAAATCCGTCTGAGGCTCGTTTCTGATTGTACCTGTCAATGATGGTGTTGGTGGTGTTGATAACTCCCATGGTTCAAATATTTCTTGCATAAACGATTGTGCTGAAGGTAAAATATAAGCATCTTGTATAGAAGCGGGATCTGATACTTTTATAGGCTATTCACTACTTGGTAGTGTGGAAAGAAAAATATCTTAAAATATTTTGCAACTAAGATATTCGAGAAGCTTGACTTAACACATTATTAACCTTATACAAACTTCTCCCCCTCCTTAAGGTTTACTTAAATGTAGTGGGATTCTGCACGAAGGCATCGGTGTTATTTCGTATTCTGAAAAAATGCATAACACTTTTAGCACCCCACAAGTAAAGTCACAAATCCAGTGGCTAACAAATTCTTAATTTGTGTTAAAAAATTTTTTTTCATACATGTAAAAAGAGTTTGTCGTAAGATTAAACTTAGTTCTTTTTTGTCAGAGAAAGCCAATAAAATTAAATAATCGTGATTAATGCACAGTATTTTAGAGACTCTGCTAATGATATATGGCAGCTGCAAAGACGGATTACAAGGGAAAGGACTGATGCTGCAGATATACAGGAAACAATAAATATGGGATGCATAGTTCTCCATGAGGCTGAAATTTTTGGCAAAAGTTCAGTTGTATCAACTTCTGTAAGACAAAAATTTCTAGCTTTAATAGCTTTGTTGAAGACTTATATGAGTCTACTTTACGATCATTTAGAAGTCATACTATCTGTAAAAGCATTCGAAAATGACGCAATTGAATTTGAGAATGTCGAATTAAATGTGTATGAAGAAGTTGCTGCTGCAATGGAAGCCTTCGAAAATGAATCACCTACTTTTGGAATAACGTTGGGTGCTGGAATAATACCAACAGAAGCAGCAGTAGCAGCAGCAGGAGTTTATGATAGCAGTCAAAATATATCAGCAGAGAATCAGACTGCATCTCTTAGCTATGACGATGTAAACAGAGCATTTGAAAACCGTATCAGGACAGCGGTAATTTTGAATTTAAAATATTTAGACCAGGGAAAGTTTTTAAAAGATTGCCAAGTTCTTTTTATTGAACGAATACAGCAAACGCTTGAAGATTATGAAAGTTTAAGAGTGAATGTAGTGTTAGTGGCTGAGTACAAGAAAGTTAGTGATAATGTTGAAAATGTTGAAATTAGATATTTCAATACAAAATTAGAAACCATTTATCAAACAACTGATATAAGTGAGTGGTTTTAAACACATGTGCAACAATCCATTGAGAGAGATATGGAAGATTTTCAGGACAAGGAATCAGGATGGTCTTTGCTTTCAATAATTAACTTAGTTTTCAATGTAGATAAATTGAGCCCTATGAGAGGTAGCTCTTTTATTGATTTACTAAAATACATCAAAAATAAAAAGGCATGCATCAATGCGATAAATAATGATGCACAATGTTTTAAATGGGCCATTTTATCAGCAATGCATTCCGTAAAACATAACGTACATCATGTGTCCAATTATATTCAAATTTTAATGAATATAACTATGATGGTATAGACTTTCCAGTAGATCCTAAGAAAATAAAAAAATTTGAGAAGCAAAACGATATTTCGATAAATTTATATTTTTTGAAGAAAAAAGGACAAGTTTATAAGGTGCTTCCTAATCATTTAACTGATGAAAAAAAAGCATGTTGATCTTTTGCTAGTTGAAAGTTTTTATGTGGATGAGAATAAAGAAAAATTATTTGATACTAATGAAGAGTATAAGTATCATTACGTCTGGATAAAAAGTCTTTCCGGCTTAGTAAGTAATCAGTCGTCACATCATGAACATGCAACACATATATGTGACCGATGTCTTCACTACTTTTGGACGATTCAAAAATTAGAAGCTCATCGAGTTGATTGTAAAAATATCAACAAATGAAAAATAATACTCCCAAATAAAAAAAAAAACAAAAATGATTCTATACTTGAATTTAAAAACTTTTTGTACAAAAATCGAGTACCGTTCTTTGTGTACGCTAATTTTGAATGTTTGCTAGAAACTATTGAAAACGAACGTGCATATCAACATCATAAGGCCTTTCGTATTAGATATTATACAAAATGTAGTTATGATGATAGTCTATCAATGTACAATAGCTATAGGCAGAATAATGAAGAATATGAAAAGCCTTTAAAGTGGTTTGTGAAAAAACTTCATTCTATTGCATTAAAACTAGAAGAATTATGAAAAAATCCACTTGACATGGTAAATTTAACGATTGAAGAACAATCAGAATATGACAAAGCAATAATGTGTCATATTTGCAACAAAATAATTTGTCTTAACGATCAAAAAGTTCGAGATAATTGTCATCTTACATGCAGGGAAGTAAGTACTTTAATAGTTTATTTGATTATGTCTTTTTTTTTTCAGTAAAAATAAATATTAATTTTTCTAGATATTGCGGTGCTGCACACAGTAAATGTAACAAATTATCAAGACTCAAGGACGGTTCCATTCATTTTTCACAATTTAAGCGGATATGATTCACATTTATTTATAAAGGAACTAGCAAGATGTTTTCCCGGCCGTGTACAGCTTCTGCCTCAAACTAAAGAGAAACATATTTTATTTACGAAATATGTTAAAAGAACAGACATCAATCTTCGATTCATCGATTCCTTCAAATTCATGGCATCCTCCTGGGATAAATTATCATCGTATTTAGAAAATTATAATATGATAGAAAAAGTGTTTATGGAAGCTGATGGATATTCTATGGAACAGATTAAATTATTAAAAAGGAAGGGAGTGTTTCCCTGTGATTACATCTTTTCCTACAAAAAACTCAAAGATAATTTTCCTCCAAAAGACTGCTTCTATAGCAGTTTGTATCAGGCTCATATAAATGATGAAGAATATGAGCACGCCAAAAGTGTTTGGATGATATCAAAACTCAAGGACAGTACTCAGATTTATACCTGATGACCGACGTTTTACTCCTAGCTAAAGTATTCGAAAACTTTAGAACAAACTGTCTTACGGCGTATGGATTAGACCCCGCCTATTATTATACAACTCTTGGATTAACATGGGACGCAATGATAAAGTACACAGAGGTATGACATATTATTTTAAATATGTTGAAAAAAATTTTTTTTTGTGATGTTGGAGTATACAACATACATACATACATACACACACGCGCATGCACACACACACACTCATATATATGGGCGATTCTGCTGTAACTTGCTCAGATCGTGTCCAGTACTCATATTCACGTGCCGTAATAAAATCCAAAACTTTAAAAACGTCAAATTATGTTAAATGTTGTCAACTTTACTAGACATATTATCTTATACCAATATATTGATCCCTTAATGGAGACAATCGATTATTTAGAGTCAAATTTTCCATTCGGACCCATGTCCGCAACTCAATTTTACTCATGAAAGCTTTCACCGGTAAACAATAAGGCTTATATGCCACTTGGGCTTGAAAGCATTATATACTCTAGCTATTAGTGATTATATGTGTACCTTAGTCACACCAAAAATTGACAAAGACGAGTGAGTTTTCACTTCATACATTTTGTCCGCATATTTGCACCATAATCGGGGTTTTTAACAAAAATCAGTTCAAACGAGTAACTTTTTGGATAGAAAATGCTAACTAGTGGTCACTTTTCAAAGTATAAGACTAAAATGAATACATCAGTATGACAGTTGTACCTGAAGTTGTTATCTCTCGAATAGCCAAGCTCTTCTTGTTGCGTATTTCGCGCGTACAAACATTTTATTCTGTTCCAACCCCCATGGAACAGCCACTTGGTCTGCGTGTGCAGGTACGCGAACTACAGTTTCTTATTGCATTTGAGATTTGAGGCTAGTAAATAAAATATGGGCGGACAAGTCATTGTAATACGTCTATGAGTTGTACGAGCACTACAAACTTTGAAAATTCCATTCCAAACTTCGCCATTCCAACCCTACCTCACGTTAAAGTGCCGTTTTTTTTTCGTTTTAGAGTAATAAATCACAGTGAAACTTTTTTTTCCTCACTGTTGGGCTTAAACGAGACATATGTCTCGGGGTTTTGTCTAATTGGCCCTTTTTCTCTACATAAATGCAAAAGCGGTGGTGCTGCTTTCAACGTTGTTAGCCAAGTGGTGCACTCCATTAGGTAGCTGCTTTTTCTGGGCTTAAATGAAAGCAAAAACATAGTCCTAATAATTAAAATAAACATCTCTGAATTTTATACCCCAAATAAAAAGTTGTAGTGATTTTATGGAAAATACCGAATTTTAGCCCAAAATTATATTATTAGCAATATTTACGCTCCAATTGAAATAGCTGTAACTTTTGAATGGAGGCATAAAATCGAGCAAAATTTTTTTTTTAAATAATAGGTCTTAATTCCAGTTTTCATTTATAAAAACACTCGAAATGTTGTAGGAGCATAGCTACACGAGCTAGAAAGTGATACAATTTTTCGAAAATCGATGAAAACTGACTTTTATAAAATTTCGTATAACTTTTGACCAGCAAATTTTATAGTTGCATCGCTTTAGATATTTGTTACTGATGTTGGGTATAGTAGAAATAATATGAAAAATATTTTTTTAACCAACTTTTCTTGAAAAAATTTTTCAAGTCGACCTAAGCAAGTTACGGCAGAATCACCCATGTATGTATACACACATAAATATACCTATACACATGCGCGCACACACACATACATGTAATGTACATAAAAAATAATCTAATTTAATATTTTATTATGTTACAGGTGCAGTTAGAACATTATGTGATATTACCATGATATTACGTTATGATGATACGTTTTTGGATTTGTTGCTGCAACTCGCTTGATTGTAAATACTTCCGTTGATCAATTTGGCGTATACCTTTTTTCCAATGCTTGTTTAGTCTTGCTCACTCGTACTTTATAATTGATTTTAAATCTAGGCTTGGACTTACTGCAACTTTTTCATATTTTTTTAAACTTTCTCATGACTTAAACTTCATTTTCAGTTACAACATCTTTTGGTTTCGAACCAATCATTCGATATTTTCTATTGTTATAAAATTTAATCAACGTTTGTAACAAGTACAACCAATTATAATTGCTTTGCAAACTAAATTTTTTCCACATCAAATCTTTTAAAGTACGGTTGAATCGGTCGCATGTAGATGCTTTGAAATTGCTGTAAGTTGAGTATAAATTTATTTTATATTTTCGCATGAGAATTTGGAAGTTTGCATTATAGAATTCTTTGCCACGATCAGTTTGCATGTTTACGGCCACCCGTCCTTTTTTCAAAATCGAGTGCATTGCTGCAGTTACTTCTTCACCAGTTTTTTTCTTGACAGATACAGACCATGCGTACTTAAAGAAAACGTCTATTACAGTGAGCATATGCCGATAACCTTTGTTTTCACGAGCATAAGGCTGCATCTCTACAAAGTCTGCTGGCCAAGTCTAGTCAAAGCCACGTATGTTGAGTTTTCGGCAAGGATAGTTACGCCTGGCTGCCTTATGGAGTTCCTCAACAATTTGCTCCATGTATTAATTTTCTAGGTTTAAGTTTTTTCAATCAGCTTGAATAAATGAGAATTTTTTTTGCAAATTGTACATAAAAATTCCAAAGCTATCTATTTCTTTTTCAAGTATTTTAAGTACTTCAATAAAGTAAGCATAATTTACAGCATCTTGAGGCTGTTTTGGTATTCTAACATTGCACAGTCTTTTATTATCTAAGTCATACTGTCCATCTGCGGTAAGTTTATATCCAATACCGGGAGGACCTCGACTATCGCCTTCGGTTTTACGTAGTTTTCGACCGAGTACATCGACACTGATTTTGACACTAAAGCAAAAATTGTGCTTATCAATATATGTATATATACTCTCTTTCACGAAGCTCTTCGACGACTGATAAAATTTCATTGTCAAGACTTGTGTTTCCTGCTGACTTTTTAGCTGATAATAATCGTAAACTATCTACTAGCTCCTTAGGATCATCCCAATGTGTATAATCTACTCATTGCGTTATTGAAGCAGTTTTACAATGAGGTAGCAACGATCCACTTTTTTTACGAACCGTAAGATCGAACATTGGAGCAATAATTTTATTAAACTTATTACTATTATGGGTTGGTATAGCTCTGTTTTTTTAACCCTTTTCTATGAACACTTGAAGATTGTGATATTACGAAGTATTTTTTATAATCCTCTCGTGTCAAAAGAGATTTATTAAGATGCTTTTTGAGAAGTAGCTCCATTATTAAGTCCATTCACGAATCACCAAACTTGTACATCTCATTTTCTTTTCGTACTCTATACTTTAAATCTAATATATCTTTCTGATTCTGATCAAGTATTTGTAAATAAAAATTATTTGATAAATTTTTACTGACTTGAACAGAATCAAGAGATTTAGCTCGAATAGTATCATTTAAATCGGTATTATCATCATTATCATCATCACTTTCACTAATGGCAGCCTCGAGTGTTCAAACACCTTCACTAAATTTTTGTGTGTTTTTTTGTTAATTCACTTTATCGACTTTATTACCTTTTTTACCGTTTTTATTGTAAAAATAATCGTGAGTAACAGAATTATTACTATTATTTTTGATTTTTTTTTTGTTTCGACAACACTTCCCATTAAAGGGTCTGTTATTGGTTTGAAAGTTTCACTAAGTACTTTTTCAGCCTCATTTTTTCTATACTTCAACAGTCTGTACTTTTCTTTAACCACCTTTCGTGCCTTCAGTAACTGGCGTAGAACGTCTTCCTCTTGTTGAAACATGATGTTGAAGATCCAATATCTTGTAACAGACTGTAGCGATTGCGCTAGGTATTTCCTAAATGTACGGCAAAATTATCAAAGCCTTTTCTGTAGCGACCATTATTTATTTGCCTGTCTTTGTTTATAACGAGGAATCCATGTTTATCATCATTCCACCAATTAGAGCATAAATTTTTAAAATTGAATGTATGGCATATAAGAATTAACATGATTATTATACACATGCCTCAAGTTAACTTCATTTTGACGGAATAAAACTAACAAATTAGCGTTATTCCTAACAAGATGCTTCGGTACTTAAGCATATGACTGACAAAGGTAGAAGCAGTAAACATATTTGTGTCTATCCCATACAAAAAAGCCTTTACATTATCTTGTTTTTCACAAGCTATATCATCAAAAATCATTATAGAATTTGGTAAAGCATCATCTGGCAAGACTACAGTCTCGTGTTCGCTGAGAGATAAGTATTTCTCACCCTCTATAGGCTCCAATAAATCTTTTAAAAACTTGTACTTTGGTTGATGGAGCGATTTAGAATACACATACACATTTTCAAACTTAACTCCATTGGGATGCACAATTGAAGCCAATAAGCTATTAGTATTTCCATAATTAGATGGGCCGCAAAATACAGCGCGAATACTATCGGAGAGTAGTTCACTATAACGATTCGAACGCTGTATTTGTTTTACAATAGCGTCAAAATTCAGAACTTGTAATTTTACGGATCGTTCTTCGAATTCCATGTCTACTCTGTTTGAAGAATGAGTCACAACGCATTTTTTAAACATATAACGCTTTCATATTTTGGGCTCTTTGTTGCAACAAATTCATCTACTATAAATACATTATTTATTTTCTCGAACATTTAGTCATGATCCAACCTCTGAAGACTGATCATAATCATCACCATGCATCATGATTATCATGCATCGTAAGAGAGGACAAGGTCTCGTAAATAAAATTATAAATTCTTTACCAGTAGAGATTTTTTTGCCTGGATATCAGTATTGTGGTCCAGGTACTAAGCTTGCTGAGCGTATTGCGAGAGGAGATTCAGAAGTTAATCAATTGGACGCAGCGTGTAAAGAGCATGATATAGCATACTCAAAAAATCGACAAGATTTAATATCCAGACACGAAGCAGATAAAATTTCAGCTGATAAGGCTTGGCAAAAAGTTAACGCTTCAGATGTAAGTATTGGTGAAACAGCAGCAACTACCTTTGTGACCGGTGCTATGAAGCTTGGAAGTAAATTTGGTATGGGGCTAAAGGAGGAGAAGAAGAAGAAACAAGGTATTAACAAAAGGAAAAGGAAAAAGAGTTGTTAAAAAAAACAAGGTAGTGGTTTAAGTGCAATTATTAAAGCTGTTTCTCAAGATATGAATGCTAAAAGGAAAAAAGCTCGAGATGTCATTAGTAGTGCTTTGAAAGGTGCTCGTACTGCAGTTGAAAAAGTTGGTGGTAAAAGCATGTTCAAATTCCCCACACCCTACACCTTCCTAATTAAATTGGCGGAGCTCTACCTCTGATTTCCTTATTTGCTGGTTTGAGTGCAACCGGTGCTATAGCCAATTGAATAGTTGAAATTATTAAGAGCATTAATGCTGCTAAGTCAGCCAAGAAGCATCTAGCAGAGAGTCAGAGGCATAATCAAACCATGGAAGCTATCGCTCTTGGAAAAGGTCTTTATCTTAAACCACATAAAACTGGATTAGGAGTCCACTTAAAGCCTTACGCTGGGAAAGGATTAGGAAGAAAAAAAAAAAAAAAAGTTAGCAGTAAAATTACCTGATCAAGCTCTGACCAACATTAATTTAATGAAATATTTTAAAATCTTTAAAATTTATCATTTTCATTGAGTGTTTATGAGATACAACTAACCTGCTAACGATCCGTGGTTTTCTAATCAGCTATAGAAAATCTTGATCATAAGAATAGACCTAGAACTCACTGGGTGGCTTATCGAAAATGCGGTAATAATGTTGTATATTTCGACAGTTTAGGTAATCTGTAACCACCTATCGACTTAATGTTATATCTAAACGTTAGTAAGGTGAAATTAATCATAGGCGTTATCAAAAATTCAACTCATACAACTGCGGTCATTTGTGCTTAAAGTTTCTTTCAAAACAAATATAACTTTCTTAAATGAAGAAAAACTTTGTAGTTACACTTTGACAACCATGGAAGAAACATTAACACTCAGCCTCTCTGGTATTTCTTCTATTTTAGAAGCACAGTATTTTCCACCGATTAAATTATCTCCAAAACATTGCTACGTTCTCGGCTTAGAAGAACTTTTGTCATTTAACTCAATTCTAAATATCGATGAAAATCGTAATAAATTTTATGTTAACAAGGAAGTTATTGTATTACCAACCGGCAGTTATGACATTAAAGATATAAGGGAAATTTTAATTGAGGTATTACAACCTCGCAACATAACTCTTGATATTAAGCCGAACAATAATACGCTTCAAAGTGTTATTAAGTGCAGCCATACCATTGATTTAAGACCTAAAGATTCTATAGGCTGTCTATTAGGATTCACTCAGAGTTCTCAAAAATAACACCACTCATATTTTAGACTTACCTGTAGCTATTCTAAAGATAAATGCATTAAGAGTTGAATGTAACATCACGAGTGAAGCTTACATAAATAGCAACAAAGTGCATACGATTTATGTATTTTTTCCAGCTGTACCACCGGGATATAAAATTTTGGAAGATCTTTACAAATAATTTATTTATTGGACGTATCATTGATCATATACAACTACGAATAGTAGATCAAGATGGTGATTTAGTCAACTTTCGTGGAGAAGTCGTAACTATCAGATTGCACATAAAATCCTCTTCATAATGGGTATCATTTATAATCAAACAAATTATATAGGCAGCTCAATACGCACTCCAGCACTCAGTCAACAACGAGCTCTCAAACCGTTGAGACGTCAGCAAAAATAGTCCATAAAAGCATCGAGACATCTAAGAAACAGCCAACACGTCAACAACTAACTCATCAAAATATACAGTTTACAAAAAGTCTCGGTTTAAAATTAAGAAACCCGGACGAGATTCTAAATATTTAGTCTCCAGTTGCATTTGATGAATCTATTACGCACTATGAGATTCATGCTCATCAGCCGTATGCATCTTCAACATATGGTAACAGCGATGAAATTCGAATTTCAATTTAACATCAAGATTTGTGTCTTTTACGACCCAGAAGTTCTTTACATGTTTATAGGAGGTTGGTAAAAGCAGATGGAAATACAGCAGTAACAAATACTGCATTAATAAACAACGCTATCTGCCACTTATTTAAAGAAGTAAGATATGAGATAAATGCCATAGAGGTGGACAAGTGCAAAAATGTTGGATTAACAACTCTTATGAAAAACTGGTTATCGCTCCGTCCTGATCAAAAATCTGTGATAAATGCAGGCTGGCTTGGTGTTGGCAAAGAGGATGATGATCTTACTTATAATAATGAATACTTTGATTTCATGCTTCCATTGAATATGATTTTAGGGTTTGCTAAAGACTATTGCAAGATAGTTGTTAATATTAAACACCAGCTTATACTTACAAGAGCAAGAAACGATATAAATGCCGTGTTGCAAACTTCACTTATTGCCAATACTACTAATCCCGCGGCAGCAGCAACTTGGGAAGACTTTTAAATAGTCATATTAAAGCTTGAGTGGCTTATGCCCTATGTAGTCATGTCAGATTTTTATAAAAAATTCGTTTATTAAATTATCTGCAAAAAGATAAGTTTATATCTATGAGCTTTCGAACTTGAGAATTATATGAGTATCCTCTCTTACCTAGCACATTCAAACATATATGGACAGTTAAAACATCTAATCAGTTGGAAAAGCTACGTTACGTTATTTTAGCCTTTCAAAGTAACCGTAAAAATCAGAAAAATGTAAGCGATAGTATGTTTGATCACTGCAACACAAGAAATGTGAATCTCTATTTAAATTCACAATATTATCCTTACGGAGATCTTAATCTCGATATAACGTGTAATCCGTATGCATTACTACATAATATGTGAGCTAATTTTCAAAACTCATATTATGGTAGAAAATGCACGCCTTTATTAGGTCAACATCACTTTCTCAATCGAATACCTATAATCGTCCTTGATTGTTCCAAACAAAACGAGACATTAAAAAATTCTCCAGTAGACGTCAGGCTAGAATTTGAGTTGCATACCAATTTTCCTGCCAATACATCAGCTATTTGCTTAATTTTGCATGATCGTATCGTTCAGTATAGTACAATGAGTGGGGATGTCAAGAAACTCTCTTAAGTGCCGATTCATGGGGTTTGCTAGCACTAGTTTATTTTCAACCATCATGGATAAGGGTCAAAGCAACAGCTAGAGTAAAGAAGAAGTAGAAAATAATCGACGACAAGAAGAGTGGGAAAAATTTATGAAGAGAAATGAGAAGAAAGACGCAAAGGTTGAAAAAACAAAATCTGTCGGACAATCGAAAGATAAAGACTGTGAAATTGTTTGACAAATCAATTTGTTTATAAGTTATACTTTAATTAATATGTCGCATAAACCGTGTACAAGCCATTTTACAACTAATGTTAAGTATCAAAAAATCTAAACTAAGGATGATGATGATAGAAACACGAAATCTGGGCTGAAAAACCTCAACAACAAGTATTCTACTAACACAGGTTCTTGTCCAAAAACTGAAGATTATGAAAAAATGAAAAAATCAAATTAAATATTATAATAGCTGAACATGGAGTATTTTGTGGACATGCAAGGTTTCAAGAAACCAGGTAATGATTATATGCTCAAAGAATTAGCCACCCTTTCGCTCAGTGCTAACGATACGGAAGCTCAAGTATTTTTTTGTAAAGCACTCTTTACCTAGCGAAAATTACCACAAAAGTATAAACATAAAAATTTATACCTTGAACTTTGCTATCACAGACTTACCTGGGACTCAGGAAAAATTAAGTATTCAGAAATAGGAAATATTTTACGGGAGAATCTTGAAAATGCTACGAAGATACTTATTATTGGAGATCTGAAACAAAAGTGGCTTGAAAGATTTAGCTTAAAAGTCACTGATATGACAGACTATTCACCGTTTGATTTTCCAAGATTAGTTACTACTTGTGCTTATCACAATGGTGCCTACAGATCTATGTGTGCTCTTCATAATGTCAAACGAATGAAAAAGTTTTACTCTAAAATGGAATGGGTTGATGTTGATGACAATGACGTTAATAATGAAAAGATGTAAGAATGTACTGTATTTCGAGAATAAAATATCAATAAACTCATTATTGTAAAATATGTATGTTTGTAAGACTAGTTCGTAAATTTACATCATTTATTTAAAATAAACTGATTGAGTAAAATAAGTATTACAAAAGTGTTTAACAATTATTTTTCTGTCGCTCCACATCCTACATTATCATGCAATGCGCTGGCAAACAGAAAATATTTTAATATGTACAAACTATCACGTGCGCACAAGCTGCATAAAATTTCAAACATTTAAATAGCAGCTCGAACCACCGTCAAGTTGAGAACGTAAGCAATAGCATGAACCTCCCTACCAAGTTGAGAACGCTTGCGCTGAGCAAAGTATTGCTAACGAAGTATTGCCAGCCACCACTTAAATACCTAGCGAGGGGGAGCATGCAAAGAAGGTCAGCGGTAGGGGGACTACCTGTTCTACAATCGGCGCCGGTTCTAGAACAGCCATTTTAAGAACTCCAGAGGGGAGAGGCTAGCTATGTTAAAATCGGCGCCGGAACTGGAATAGCTTTTCCAGAACCGGCATAGCCTATCTACTCCCCACAACTGTCGACGCGATTTCGTTAAAACTTTGCAAGAGTATTAATGAAACTGTCATAAATAACAATTCAGTTTTTTAAAACATTGTCATTGCTACGTGAAGCGTAATAGGTATTTTAATAAAACTTTTTCAACATTTCACTTTTAAGCCCATGTTAAAGACGAAGAAAAAGGGAAACTTCATGAATTTTTTTCTCGAAATCCGTGGACACGATTTCATTAAAATTTTGTGACTTCATATATCCAGCGTTTCTTTACAATATATATATATATATATATATATATATATATATATATATATATATATATATAAGCATTTTCATCTTTAAGTGAATTGCGCCCCAACTCCTTTAAGCTATAAATTTGTCAGCTCTGCTTTATTTTTTTTTTTTTTTTTTTTTAAAGTAAGGCTAGTTTACAGCTGAACTGATCGTTGTGCTAGAATCAACAGCTGTACTGAACACAGCCGAGATGCGCGCATAAGTATGCGACTGGGCTCCAACTTTTTACGATCACGGCCGACACGATGATGACTATGCCTTGTACTCATTGTTACCAACGCGATTGTGAAAAACACCCTCAATAATATTTGCATAACGACACTTATAAGCACCCAAAATAGATGATAAATTTACTTGAAACAAATATAATAAGCCTTTACTTTAATCAGTCATATACATACACAAGGTATTGAGAAATTAAGGTCACTGTCGATTTTTATAAGAAACCTTCTATTTATTCATCAATATTATTTCTGTCTCATTCAAAGTAATACCTTTGAGAAATTAAGATACACTGGTGCCAACATTTTTCCCAATTTTCGAAGCACTGCTAATAAACACTTGTTGGTGGACACTAAAGTTTTTCCAGAGATGGACTCTTTATCTCTTTACCACACAATAAAGTCAAGAGAGGCTAATTCTGGAAAAATGGAGACTGGAATATAATTAGGAATGATTTTTAAATGAGTTTACCCGCGATTCAATGAACTGTATACGAGATGTGTTCAAAAAGTAACGAGAATTTTTAAATTTTGCGGGTTTGAAAAGTCCGCCTGCATAAAATTTTTTTTTTTTATGTTGGTACACATGCCCCTAAAGTACGATAAAATTTTCAGCAATATTTATTACTTACTTTTTAAGTGGCAGCCGCTAACGTTAGACGTGTTTTTCGAGCTCGGCGACTTTCGTTAGTAAAAAAAAAATGGATCAAAGAATTTGTATTCAATTTTGCGTAAAAAATGAAATAAAGTGTAGTGAAGTTTGTGAAATGTTAACAAAGGCATATGGTAAGTCTGCTATGAGTAAAGCTAGGATTTACGAGTGGTATAAGCGTTTCCAAGATGACCGCGAAAACGTTGAAGATGACAAACGACCCGGAGGCCATCAACAACCGATGAAAAAGTAAAAAAAGTGGCACAGTGCATCATGAATTCTTGCCAGAAGGTCAAACAATCAATAAGGAGTACTACCTACAAGTTCAACGCCGTTTGCGTGAAGCAATCCGAAAAAAACGCCCGGATTTGTGGCAAAATAATTCATGGCTTTTGCACCACGATAATGCACCTGCTCACACTTCACTGCTTGTTCGTGAATTTTTGGCCAAAAACATAACTGTAACGATGCCTCAGCCCCCATATTCGCCAGATATGGCTCCATGTGACTTTTTTCTATTTCCAAAAGTAAAGAGAACATTAACAGGCCGTCGTTTTACAAGCATAGATGACATTAAAAGCGAATTGCTGAAAGAGCTAAAAGCTGTTACAAAGATCGAGTTTCAAAAGTGTTTCGAGGATTGGAAAAAGCGTTGGCACAAGTGTATTATATCCGAGGGGGATTATTTTGAAGGAGACAAAATAGGTATTGATGAATTCATAAATATTTTTTTTATAAAACGAAAATTTTCGTTATTTTTTTAACACACCTCGTATGTTAGGTGCACAGGTCAGAAATGTTACCTTGTATCTGAGATAAGAAAAATTATTTTTCATACAATGAATTTTTTCTTTTTGATTACTCTAAGCATTTAAACTTTCCTAAATAATCAAGTTTTAGAACTGGAATTAAGCGTATTTCTATTAATTTAAGATGGTTTTTGACAACGCATACCATCGCGTCGCATCCATCAACTTTAGTTGTATGCAAGCGATGCGTACACGTACGGCAGATAGGGGCTTCCATAAAAAAAATGCTGTTTTATTTGACCGTGGGCAAGAACTTTCAACATTGATAGGCAAAAAAGTGGACCTTCGCGCTCTGCATACTAAGCCAGGTGATAGGACAAGCCATTACCAGGAGGTTATGCCAACGCTTCATAGCGGGTATAAAGAGGGTATAAAGGAGTGTGGTTGAAGACGCCATTTCTGGGACTGTATAAATGGTAGAAACGGTAGAGAGGAAATTACAGATTTATACGCATAATGTACGGATTGCTGCTTATGGCTTATAATATTCTCAGTAAGTCCCAAGAATCACGGAGCCAGTTAGTGACTTTCAGACACTTCAGCTACACTTTCTTATGTACTCTCTCTGTACACCACGAATCTTCAAACTCATTTGAGTAAGCGAGTTCAAAATTATAACCGCATCTAAATTATTAATAGCTTCGGAACAAAGCAACAGAAGCTATTTTTTTTTTTTAAATCTGTGGTAGTTGTTAGTGATATTAAATTTACGCATATTTACGACATTCTAAAATTATAAAAAATGGCTTATAAATTGTTATCGCAAACTTGGTTTTACCTATTGCGACTTGTGTCCTAATGCTACACTGTCAAGGCATAACAATTTTGTTTTAAAAAATGTAGTATCGCATAAGCAGTTGTTGTTGGAAACGTTAAAATACTAAAGTTTCTTATTCCTTTAATTGTTTTGTTTTTTTAGTACATCAGATGTGAATTATAATACTTTTTATGAAGGTATTCTTGTCAGGACGATTATACTTTTTATGCACATGCGCGATCATGTATTAGTTAAATAAAAGGAATAAATTAAATAGCTCTAGTATTTTAATATCTTCAATAAAAAACAACATTTTTGTAGCAATAGTAGTAACTGGAAAAATTCAGTAACAGAATTTTTTTATAATTTTCAATATTTTTATTATTGTTAGTTTTAATAAATATAATAATTTATTCTGAGATTGGCAGTGCAAAATTGAAAATAAAAACTACAATGAACAAGACAAAGTTTGTTTTTAGAAGATCGTACTTTTTCTGAACTATTTAGGTTTCTAAAAGTAGTAAAATTTGTCAAAAATACAAAACACTAGAGTTAAAAATTCTTTTCATGCTATTTTACTATTAATTTTCTGAAATTTCAATGGATATGAAGCTAATTCCATCACACAATCACCCTTTCAGTCTCTTATAAAGAAATAAAGAATGCTTTATACGAGTAAATGACGCTATTAATACGCACTTGGTTACTGTATCACTGTGTTACGGTTACCTTATATAACTGCACACTGTTTTAATTACTACACACTCATTATTCCTAAACACAAAATACCGCGCATTAACTCACACACAACAATTATTGAACTCTACAAAGGTATAATTTTGTTTCACTCTAATAAACATATGAATGAAAAAAAAATCAATAATATTACATCAAACATGTTAGGAGATTTATTATATATTTTTACAATTAAAAGTACAATTTTCTTGTTGCTATTATTGTTTTACATTTATTTGCTATTTTTTTTTAACAAATTTTTTTGTTTGATTGACTCTTTCTAAGCTTTCAGTTTCTTTTTTCTTATCAATTCTAGTTTCTTTTTATTGATTAAGGAATTTGGCCTACTCTCTTTTAAATGTTTTATTTCCCTATTCATAATGTTTCGTTGTTTTTGTCAAAAAGTCGTTTTTTTTCGTCTTTAAACTGTTGCGTCTTTCCAGTTTTATTTTTTTATTTTTTACTTGTGTTGCGTGGATAATAATGACTTCAGAGCGCATACAAAATAAAAAGGAAGAGAGGAATTTTTATCAACACCGTTATTACCAGAACTGAGGAAAGAGCCCAAGTGTAAGCTAGCAATCGCTTAAATCTGAGGCTCGACCAAAAGTAGTGCATCGCGGGCCCTCCTTTCTTCTCCAACCCTCGAGATTTCTTATTTTCTTGTCGCATAGTGGCCTTGGTGGTGAGACTACGTCGAGTGTGTCATGAATTAAGTATGTGAAAGGTCCAAGGCCGCTGCAGCGTCGTTCTTGATATCATTTTTCTTTAATTAGTTTATAATATTTGGGACAGAGTTATGTCTGTGTTATGTTATTTGTGTTGTACGCCAATGTTCAGTCAGAAGAAAAAGGGTAGTTTTTACTACTCATCTTTTACTCAACACTCAGAGCTGCGGCCAATGTTTATTTTTGTCAACCTATCCAAGCCATTTGTGTGTTGTCCTGTTGGATAAGGGGACAAGGACACTGTTGAGAGGAAGAGAAAGGTAATCTAATTCTAAGGAAAGAAGGAAAGATGCACCTTGATTAATAATTTGTAAAGATTAGTAATCATTATCCAACTCTCGTTATACAAATTCTTTTATACATATTCCTCTTTTGTTTAAATTGTACAAATATGCTTAATTATCCTTTTTATTTGCATTTATTAATGATAGAACAATCCTTTTAACTCTTACTGTTTCAAGATATTTTTTTTATCCTTCTCTCATAACTGATTCTATTATAGTTATTAATATAACTATAATAGATTAATATAACTATAATTGCTAGAGTTTTATTATACTCTATATAAGCCGCGAGGGAAGATGCGGGCTCCTTATTAATAAAAAACACTCAGCACTATTTATTATATCAACACCTTTATTTACTAGCTTCTCTAGCTTAAACAAACCGTTTATTCTAGCTTTCTATCTAACTTATTATTGTTAGATACAATACAATAAAAAGACTTTTATGAAGACAAAATAAAGAAAAACACAGAGTTGATAAACTGTTGCACGCGAAGAAAGAGAAAACTTTGGGAGACAACCGAGTAGCTCGAGAGTCAGCACACAAGAGAGAGAGAGAGCTCGGCCGAAGCACAGCCGCCAGTAGGTGATTGCAAAGGCACTTCTCACCGTCAGCTGTGATCATGGCTTACTAGATGTCGCCACCGCGCGACCTTTGGTTTGATCGGGTTGATGCACCGTACCAACTCTGACACTCCCTCCTACGGAAGACAACTCGATCTTCTCCACTCAGTTACTTGTTTCTGTAAACATAATTAAAAATTATTCATAATCATATTAGTAAGTCTAGCATGAGTTTCAAATGGCAGAGGTTTGGTCATAATATCTGCAATTTGCTCTTTTGATTCTATCCAACTTATTCTAACTAGGTTTCTAGCTACACATTCTCTAACATAGTGTTCTTTAACATCAGTCATATGCCTAAGCTTATTACTATTACTAACTTGACTACAAGCTTCAGCTGCTTTTTTGTCACACCATAGAGTCATGGGCAAAAAGAAACTTGGGAGAATCAATGATAGTGAGTTTTGTAAGGAGACCATCTCTTGACAAGCCTCACTCATTGCAACATATTCTGCCTGATATGTTGATAAAGCTACGTACGACTGCTTGTGTGTTTTTCAGGCAACTGGGTCGCCATACAGACTAACTATGAATCCACTTGTCGTTAGGGATCCTTTGCAATCAGCAAAGCTAGCGTCGGAAAATCCCTGTAAATCGTCTAACTTCCCTCTGAACGTGATTCATAGATTCCTTGTATGTTTGAGATACCTACAAACTCGTTTTGCCATTTTCCATTCATTCTCTGTGGGACTGACTTGGTGTTGACTCAAAACATTTACTGCATATGTTATGTCGGGACGAACCGTGTTGGCCAAGTACAAGAGAGATCCCACTAACTCTCTGTACGGATCTTTGTTGTTTGGATTTATATCTAACTGCTTGCTAGCTTGCTCTTTTGTTTCATCATCTAGCTCTTCTCTATCTCGCCTTTCTTTGTTTCTCGCCTGATTCGTAATCATAGGTGTCTTTTGTGGATGCATCTCACTATAGCCGAAGCGCTTCAACATTTTATCAATGTACTCCTCTAGAGTGAGTGTTAAAGTGTGATTGCATCTGTCTCGCTTTATATTCATTCCTAAGAATGTTTTAGGTTCTCCCATGTCAGTTATTTCAAATTCTAACTTTAACATTGATTTCATTTCATCCAACTTACTAGCATTATTACTGGCCGTAAGTATGTCATCGACATACAGTAGGAGCATTAAAAAGCTGTCGTTTTCTCTCCACGTAAACAGACAAGGTTCAAGCTCGTGGGATTTTAAAACAGGTTTCACTGCTACTTCCCTGAATTTCTCATTTCAACATTTTGGACTGATTTTTAAGCCATACAGGGCACGTTTTATTTTGCATACTCTATCTTTCTTGGTTTCTATCGAGCTTTCGTACCCTTCAGGAATTTCCATGTAGACCTCGTAGTCTATCCTTCCATTCAGGAACGCCGTTTTTACATCTAACTGGCAGGCGTGTAGATCGAACTTATTTATAATGGCCAATGCGGATCTTATGATCTGCATACGCGAGACAGGCGAGTAAGTTTCACTCAGTTGATATTCATTTCTATCTTTAAATCCTCGTATTACGAGTCAAGCTTTGAATCTAACTTGGCCGGCATTTCCAATTTTTCTTTTAAATACCTATTTTGAGTCAATTATATTGGGTTGAACTCTTCCAGCTGTCTTTGGTCTGTCCACTAATACCCAGACGTTGTTTCTTTTCATTGATTCTAACTCTTCATTTATGGCTCTCTGCGATTCAATTCTATCTTTTGAATTAATGGCTTCTTTATGTTTGCGGGTCTGTTTGGGTATCGATCAGGAATGCTCTACTAGTTTCAGTATCTAGCAACTTCTTTTCTAATTTTTCTTTTTTTTCTAGCGTTTGTGGATTTCTGTCGAGCTTCTTTGGCCTCCCTCTTTTTCGTTTTGCTCCCTCCGTTTCTAATAAGGGCTGTTCACTTTCCTTTTCAAAAATAGTGAACCAATATTTTCTATCTATCTCATGCAGTGGGTTTGCCCAATCTTTAATGCTGTTTTTACTATATTTATCTCCATATACTAACTTTTCATTAAATCTAACATCTCTACTTTCATAAAATTTTCCATCCTCTGGCTTCACGAACAGGTATCCTGTTGGTTTGTAGGATAACTCGTTTGCCTAGCGGATTGAACTTAGGCCCTGTTCTTCTTTGAACTTTGATGTAAGCCAAGCAACCAAAACGCTTTATTCTATCTACATTAGTCTCTGAGTCTGGTTTCAATTTCAAAAGAGGAGGTATCATATAGTTTGAGATGTGTGGTGTTCTATTGTATAGATACACTGCCGCACTTAGTGCAAGATCCCACATAGTCTCGGGCAGTTTGGTATCGTACATGAGAGATCTAACTTTTCTTTGTATATTTTGATTCTATCTTTCGGCTACTCCGTTGTGCTCTGGTGTGTCGGGGCTTTCTAGCTGTAATTCGGCTCCTAACTTTTCTAGAACTTCTAACTTATAACCACCTGTAAATTCTGTACCTTGATCGCATCTTAGGTAACACATTTTTTCACCTGTTCCTATCAAATTTCTAACACTTCTAATAAATGCCTCTAAACATTTACCAGTTTCTAATTTATTTTTCATTGGATATGCCATGGCTACACGGGAGTAATCATCCAAAAATACTGATATAAACCTATGGCCTTTGGGGTGACTTGTTGGACTTATAGGTCCCATCAAATCTGAATGTATCTATCTGTAATGGTCTTGCTGCTCTATGTCTAACTTGTTTAAACGGTAATTTATCGAACTTTGAAACAATACAAACTTCGCAATCCTTAATTGATTTATCAAATTTAGTTTCTTGCAAATCTTTAATCATGGGGAATTTCTTTTGAAATTCTTTCAAGTACTGAAGTGATGCGTGACCTAGTCTAATATGCCAAAGCATTTCTTTATTTACATAAATTGAAGTATTAGAACCGGTGATGTCTGATTCTGATTCTATGTCTTTACATTCTAAATCAGTTAAATTATTTATTTTTCTGTCACATAATGTTTCATGAAGATCAGAATACTTAGAGCTAAGCTCGTTAAGTTCTGATTCTGGACTTGTGTCAGTTTGCATTGTTTCGTCAATTGATTGAATTGCAGCTGAGCTTCTAATATTATACTTATGCTCGTTTGCTGCTACATAAGCTACTATTTTACTGTTATTTATATTTCTAGCTATCCTTCCATCAGAGCTATCTAACTGTAGTTCGATTACCCAATAGGGAGATTTGTAAATTCCTGATACGAGTGTTTCATTGGATATGGGGTCAAAAATGTCAATCATTGTTTCATTTAAATAGATACTTAATCATTACTCTACAAATTTTCTCAAGGATAGCAAATTTTCTGATAGTGAACTAGCATAAATTACATTGTCTAACTTGAGAGAATTGTTATCGCCTAATATTCCGCTAACCTGTCCAACTCCCTCCGATCTCATTATTGCATCCTCACTATTGTTGGCACAATTTATGACCATATGTTTCGTCTCATCTAGGGTTTTAAAAATTAAGCGGGAATTACTCATGTGTTCTGTGGCGCCTGAGTCAGCCAAAAATTTAACTAACTTGTCACTTCTGTTGTTTGTCAGGTTTTCTAAATTATTACTAGCGTGGAGTACTTTAAACTCACCTTTGTTGTTAGTATTGCTTCCCTGATTCGGATTTTGGGATCCTCTACCACGACCTCGACCGCGACCACAACCACGACCTCTACCATGACCTCGAACATAATCTAACTTTGGCTTTTTGGGATCTGACGAGCTTTGGGGGTTTGAGTTTGCATTTCCTAGCTTTTTATTACCTCTGCTCCTATTATAGACATTATTTGAGTTGTTTACATACCCAGTTTTAGCTGTCACCAGCTTTCCCGTCATCTGCTCGACTTGCTTGTCTGTGTACCGGCAGGTGGTGCTGATATGGCCCTCATATCGTCTGCACCGGTAGCACATAGCAGTCGTTCTTGAGCATCGGTCCGGTTGATGCCCTTTATTTCCACACGTACTACAAATTCCTTGTCTTCTAGCTGTCACAGTAAAAACTGCCGTTGGTGTTGTCTGAATTTGGGTATTTTCTGCCCTATCTCTTCTAGCTGCCTTTTGCTGTACAATGTATGTTTTTAATTGATCAATTGTTAATTCCTTACCGGTCGAATTTTCATTTATGAACTGAACATCTCGAATATTTGGTGAATGAATAACTATTGCTTCCAAAAATGCATCTCTAACTTCAATTTCGGACAATTCTGTAATATCGGGTAAATTATTATATGTTCTAACTATTTTATCGAACTTATCCCAAAATGTGGAAACTGTTTCCTTACTGGGATTGTATTTAATGTTGTACAGTTTCCGTCTAAGTCCTGCGGAGGATAGTAACTCCTCACTATCTGTTAGTTTTTTTATTTTACTGAAAAGTTCTTTCGGATCGCGGATGTGTGCTACTTTAGTGTGATAGGTCGGATCAATTCTATTAATTATTATGTCTCGTACCCTAGCTTTATCTTTTTTTAACGTTTATTCATCTAACTGTTTACTGGGTTGAATTTTTTCATCAATTACGTATAGCAGATTTCCAACTAGCAGTTCTGAGTTCAAGTAATCAAAAAATGCGTTTATGCTTAATTTTGAGGTTAATTTATAATTGCGTCTATTAGCGGTCTCGCGGTTGACTACTTCTACTTGGATTTTATTTTGCAAACCGGATTCATTTAGGTTGTACTTTGACAATTCTTCACGAATAGTTTGACTAAGTAAAGCTTAGTTTAGATTCCGATTGTTCATATCAAATGCAATATCTGTATCTATGTTATTTCCTGCACCCTTGGGACTGGATGAGGGTAATTTTATTTTATTATTTTTTACTTGTTCTAGCTGATATTGGTCTTCTAACTCCTGTCTTTTCCACGTTTGCACTTGGGTCTCAATCCTCTCTAGCCTTTCCTTTAACTCGTTGGTATTTTGTACAAATGTTCCAACTGCCTCATCTAACTTTTTAAACACTTGAGTCCTCTGGGCTGTACTTTCTTCCTCCGACTTGTCTAGCTTTCCTTCCATTCTAGCAATCCTATCCTCTAGATCTGTAGGTGAATTAATTTTGTTCGAATTTACTTTAGTCATCTTATTGGGTGTGTTATTATAAAATTTGAATCGATTTAAGTTTATATTTGTCTTTTCATGCTGTAAAATTTTTATATTTGTACCTTTCATTTTTCTCTCAAACATGTCGTATTTGGGGTTAATTAATTGTGCACTTCGTGCAAGCTCGCTTGTATCTAGCATATCTTCTAACTTCTCTTTATCTAACTGTGCTTGGTCAAGAGTGAACGCGTCACTGATCGGGTCAATGGTCTTCTCTGATTGTGCACTTGGACTCTTGGATATTTGTTCCTTAATCGAGTCTTTGACGACTCTCAAGGTTTCTTCCGAAATTGAGTCCTTATCTAAAAAAAATTATGTGCGTATGTTTGAGTATATGAAATATGGTATGGATCCACTACTCTTGGCGAACATCAACCAAAAAGTGCAAACCCTGTACAAATTGAAGGTTGTTTACCCAGCGTACAACAACTGAAGTAATAACACCTTTTAGAGAAATGCAGCCGCTCCTCACAGTGAACATCAACCAGGAAGGCAGTGCTGATTCTTTTTGCTTTGCCGGCACCTTCTGGCGAACAACAACCAAGAAGTGTAACCAGCTAGCTATAAGACTCCAAAGTTTAATCAAACGAAACTAACTCAACAGTTTTTCTAACTTTACCAATTTCATATGTCGTGCCTCCGCTTGTTATGATACACAATGTTTCCCCTTGAAAAACGGGATAGAATAGCTCGTCAGGATGGCGCTCAGAAATACCCAGAGTCTTGTCTTAGGTCAGTAAAAATAGCTGGAGCATTCTTTGATCCAGCATAAAACACACGCTATTTATTTTCTATTTAGCTGCATCAAAAGGAAAAAAAACAATCGTCAATTTCTAACAATCCACGGAGTTACACAGAAAAGAGAGAGAGAGAGGGCATATGTATAAAATCATCTATTTCTAAGTATACAATGAAACATGCACCTCTTTCTCTCGACATGCGCGTGCACTTTATCGAAATGCTACGCGTCCTCCAATATGGCGGTCGCTTTCGCGAAACCTCGCTTTTTCTCCTCGTGTATGTATATACACATACACACGCCTTCACGCGTCCAACGATTTTTTGCGCGAGTCGATACAAAAGAAAGAAAAAAATTCAACACCCAACCTCCGTGCTATGAACTCGCGCACTTTATTTTCGTATTGTAAACTGGACCTACCTCTCGTCCTTGGCTTAAACGCAAACTTGGGAGTCTGTTGGGACCGCGCGACCATCTTCCTCTCTCTCGAGCCCTTTTGCTACCGACACACTCACAACACTCTCTTTAACTTCGTACTAGCTTTTCCTATAACAGAAACTAGCTTAGGTGTCGTTCACTGGCACCTGGAGCTTCGCGTCCGCCCGCGGCGCACAGCACGCTCCCACGTGCGTCGTCTACAGGGCGCAGTGGAAGCGTGCCTGGGCCCATAACCTGCTAGACTTTTATTTTACTCTATACAAGCCGCAAGGGAAGATGCGGGCTCCTTATTAATTAAAGAACACTCAGCACTATTTATTATATCAACACCTTTATTTACTAGCTTCTCTAGCTTATACAAACCGTTTATTCTAGCTTTCTATCTAACTTATTATTATTAAATACAATACAATAAAAAGACTTTTATGAAGACAAAATAAAGTAAAACACAGAGTTGATGAACTGTTGCACACGAAGAAGAAGAAAACTTTTGGAGACAACCGAGTAGCTCGAGAGTCAGCACACAAGAGAGAGAGAGCTCGGCCGAAGCACAGCCGCCGGTAGGTGATTGCAAAGGCACTTCTAACCGTCAGCTGTGATCATGGCTTACTAGATGTCGCCACCGCGCGACCTTTGGTTTGATCGGGTTGATGCACCGTACCAACTCTGACAATAATATAGTATATAATTTATCTATATGATTTATTATTTACCACTTACATTGTATAACAACCTTAAACTTTTCTTCTGATCAATATGAGAATTCGGTCTTGTAATCATTATTTAAACAGATCCAAATGCGCTACTCTCAGCGTTACGTTTATTATTGAAAATATTACTTCTACACTCGTTTATTACCATTTTTATGGCTTTATTTTTTTCTTTGTTGTGAATTATAATTCATTTAATTAATAATTTATAATTTTTTTTGGACAAGCGGCACGTCTGAGGGCCGCTAATAAATAATTTGATTGAATATTTTTTTAATGTTAAGGGAGAGAAGTGCTTTTTTTTCATTACATTATTTGTTTGTCTACGCCTCTATGTGATGTTTATGATTTTAAAATGCAAATCTTTTTTTAATTTTGTCAAAGTGGATAACTCTTATTTTTTGTCTTTTTTCAGCTTTACATTGTAGCTTATGTAGTCGATTCCTGCGATTTAATAGGGGTTCTCGTATACAGTATCATACTTGCTCTTGTGTAGTTCTTTGAGGACAAATACCGACTCTCCTTCGATAAAGAATTTGGTGTTTAGTTTTCGATCGTAGTAACATTTTAAACGATATTTTGCTTGTACCTTATTCGTACTGCTATCTTTCTCATTTCTGTGTTGGTCCCTACTAGTTCATTAAAATACTCATCAGATATGTGTCATTTCAGGACTGTTCTTAATAACAGTCGATAATATTTATTTAAATTTTCTGGTGGAAATGTTGAACAACATTCGTGAAGGATTACCACCTCATGAACTAAATCTAAAAATTGATACAATAGTGATGTTACTGAGAAATTTAAGCATATCAGATGGACTCTGTAATAGAATACGTTTACAAATCACAAAACTATTACAGTATAATATAGAAGAAGAAATAATAACTGGAGAGAAAATTAGAAATAGAGTCTCTATTCTAAGAATAACTTTAGACACAGGAAACTCCTCAACATTACCGTTTATTTTGTATCGTAAACAATATCCAACCGTTGTGGCATTTGCTATGACAATAAACAAATCCCAAGGTCAAAGTTTTGATAATGTAGGTTTGCAATTAAAAAAAACCATTATTTTCTCATGGTCAATTGTATGTGGCTTTATCAAGATGCAAAAATAGAAATAATTTATTTATTTAAGTACAAAGGCAAAAAAATACAGAAATAGAAAATATTGTTTGGAAAGAGATATTTACATAATTTATTGACTTTATTTGATGATTTTTATGGATAAATCGGCAATATTTATGGTAATAAATCGAAAGTCACTTATTAATATTTCATCATTCAACAAGTATACATTACATAATGCAAGAAAAATGGTGTGGGGGGCCTGTGGAGGGAAAGACAAAATTGTGTGGGGGGCTGCGGGGGGGGGGGGCTGTTGGGGGTCCAAGGAAAAAGTTGGAAAATGTCGAATTAGCGATGAAAACGGTCGAATTTCAGCATATTTGTGGGGTCCATGTGGGGGGGGGGGCTGTGGAAGGATATGTGGAATTCCCCACACAAATGACTATGTAATATAGGGATATACATATATATACATACATATATATCATACTCTTTTCTCCATACCTATACCTCACCTTGAGCAAGCGCATCGGTTTAGTGTTTCTATGTTTCTATGCTACGACTAAACACTAAACCGATGCGCTTGCTCAAGGTGAGGTATAGGTATGGAGAAAAGAAAAAGGAAGAAAAAAAAAACAGTTATATCTTTACTAGAGGCAAAGTGAACGTATGTATATTGTATACATACATGCGTGTTGCACGTCTCGGTCATTATATACATGTTTATATGTATACATGTATGTAAAAAACGTGTATAAAGTATTACACATGTATTATACGACAATCTTACCTTTGAAAACAAGAAAAAACGCTGTATTTCAAAAGAAAAGCAAAATTGGCTAAAAATAACGATTTTTACCGGTTCACTATAGATTATCTACATGATCGAGGTGCACAAATATGAAAGGGGTTGGACTATGCACAAACATAACCTAAGTTATTTCCTTTTTCGACTGCATCTTGAAAAAAACCAGTAAAAAAAAATTGTGGACATTTATAAAATTTTTGAAACATTTTTGTCACAAGATAACCTCTCAAAATTAGAAAAACAGTCGTATCTTGAAAGGGAAGCCAGATAGGACAAAAATAATTCCACGTGTAGAAATTAATTTCTAAGGTGCAAAAATATATGTTAAACGGATTCACACAAACAATCGTAATAATTCTGAAAATAATAAGTCATATCTTAAAGGCAAAGCTACATCCTACATATCCTAGCTATAAATTAATTTATTTTCTATTGTCTATCATGTATTATAAGAATAGTTGTCACGTGACAAAAACCTATATTCTTATTGTAAACTTTGAGATTAGTAGAAATTAGTTATGACCACGGATAAATTTTAATATTAGATTATAAATTATCATAGAAAACGAATTGAATGAAAAATTACAATTTTACGATGAAAAATAGCTATGTATCCATTGTTTTTCTTAATCTTAATCAGATAGAGTGGATGATTTTACTTTTATAGTATCCAAAATTTTAAAAAATTTTTCAGATACAATGATTCCAACAAGAATGGATTGTACATATATGATATGATATCAAATACACGAACAGTAATTTTAAATAAAAGGAATTTTCGTCCCACGTAACTGGACAAAAGTACCTTTTTTCGGGGCACTATGGTGAAGATTTTTGTTTTGTTTAGCATTACATGACCAACAATTCGTACATATATCATAGCAAACATGGAAGTACTTAGAATGCGCGAATCGCATGTAACATATGTATTTTATGCACGCGCGTGCTCGAATACGTAGCAATAATAAAATTTTTACTATTTTAATATCGGATTTCTAAAGTCCTATTGAAATTAAGTGTAATCTAATTTTCTCTCAATTTATCCTAATAATTCGGTTTCTGTTATACCGAGTTTAATAACATTTCAGTTGGAAGTTTCACTTCTGCCGGGGGTCACGAGACCCACACCTGATTTTTTAAACTATTCCGGACTTCATTTTTTTGATAAACTTCATTATCAGGATGCGCTGCTTTTTACTCATCTTATTCCACTATACTTGATTTTCCAGACTATGCTCCAAAAATACTGTCAGTATTTCTGACACTTGCTCGTTTCTGGCACTTGAAGGGGTTGGTTCAACGCTGTCGTCTATCATGTCATTAGGTGTTTCGTCGATGAGTATCCATAATAGATTTTATAGGTATAAATAATAGTACTCTATAAGCCAATAATAATTATTATTAAGGATAAGAAAGGGACACGGAGAATAATTATCAAGATCTTTATTAAGTTAACTAAGGGGAGAGTAGCACTCCGTGGGGCCTCCTTCCTTCTCCAACCCTCGAGATTACTCATTTCCCTATCGGTTAGTGGCTTTGGTAGTGTGACCATGTCGGATTCGTTATGCATGTCGTACGGGACACTTGGTATTTATTTTTTATATTTTTAAATTTTTTTATCTTTCTGAATTTTTTGGATCTTTTATTTAATTTAATCAATTTTATTTTTTTTTTTGCCTTTGTCGTATTAACTTTTAACTATCACTTGTAAGGTACACTTTATAATCAAATTCATTAATTTAACTTGAATATCACAGAGTAAACCTTGCGTTAGAACGTTTTGACAAATTAATTATGTTTTAGACATGTAATTATAGTTTAGTATGCCATAATTGAGTCATTTAATCCTAGCTGAAAGTGTAAACATATGGTTGTGACGAGTGTATCTACAGAATAACAAAAAAAGTCAATTGAAATTTGAACGCACGTAGCCCACGGAATTTTGAGTCACCTTACTTTTTGAACACACTTTATACATACGTAAACTACTTCTCGAGATATAAATATACAACAATAAGGAAGCTGCACAGAAAAGAATAAGCTTAACAGGCATAGAAGAATTGTGCTCCAGTTTATTAGCACGACTGTTTTTTTTTTTTACACTCTCTGGTTTAACAAAAAAGTATTTTGAAGCGCTTATTGGCTAAAATCCAATATGGGTGGCTACTTGTTTCAGCAAATTGTCTGATGAGTCGTGCTGCATTGAAGCACACATATACCATGATATACTCCTTTAACCACGCTTTATTACCGTATATTACTTTAGGTCAAAGTAGGCAATAAATTAGTTTTAAAAATACTGCAATTTTTTTTACTGTTTAACTCATAGAAATACGTGAAATAATGTTTTTAGATATTAATTACATCACTAGATGTTTATAGACCACTCTTATTTTTTATCTTACGTTAATCAAACACTTAATAGTTATTTAAGTTTATACTGTTATATTAAAAAATACCTTAGCTTCAATGTTTTCCGTATTTTTGTACTTCTGCTCAGACAACTGTTTTTGAGCATTGTTTCTTGCGAGTTCTACCAATGAAATTTTTTTTACATCTTCATGCATTGATTCTATTCGTCCAATTCGAACCATTTTAAATCTATGCTCTAAAATTTTTTTAAACTATTATGGTGAACATAACTTATTAGCTGACATATTTTCTGCAATACGAACCTTTGATAGCTGCTCGAATATCAAGGAGTCTCAAAACAATTTCATCAATTGCTGCATTAGATGGTGCACAAACTAAAATTCTCATATTCTGTCCGTTTACATATCTGCCATTTCCATATAACATTTCCATGACTAAGTTTGCAATCACTTTTGATTTTCCAGTACCTAAAGTTATTTGAACAGTTCAGTATGAATACATTAAATTATCATGTACATGATTCTACTAATAGAAAGAATAATGTGAGCATGGAATGTAATACTTTCTTACCTGGCGGTCCAACAAGAAGACCAATTTTCGGTTCAAAATTAACAGATGCGTTCGTAAATTTGATGATAGCTTCGAGCTGTTTCTCATTAAGTTTATCCTGAAGACAAATTTTTACATTATTTACATTATATTACAATAATTTACACGAGAAAAGTTTAGTTGTTGCAACGTACTTTGGTGATAAGCTTGTACTGCATTACTTCATCGTTTGTTACAGACTTCATTTGAAATCCATCAATATTAACATCTAATACCGAATCTCGTAGTGGTGAATGAGGAACGTATTGAATGGCTTGAATTAAGCGTAAATGCGATCTTATATAAAGGATACTTCTCATTTTACCAAGTTGATCAAACTCTACTGTGTGTTCATCTATTAGCCTTGTCTGTACTGAGTACGTCATAATAACATCAGGTTGAGAAACAGATTTACCTATAAAAACGAAAATTATAATTTGAATGCACAAAGGACATTCTACATAATGTAAAAGTATCTGCGTATTTTAACCGTTTGAAAGTATTTAAGCTCTAAATGAAATTTTATACAGAATTATAGCAATAAGCATTTAAACCATGTAACGGAAATCCAGTTATTAAAAATATTTAAAATAACTATTTTACATATCCAAATTTTTTTTTATTATGGTAAAATTTCTGATTGTCTAAAGCAGCTCAACATTGCGACTATACATTTGGTATAATAAATTAGCGATAAATACTTCAAATTTTAAAGCTTCTGTATTATTAATTTGGCTCTTTTTATATTCAAACGTGTGATGTAATACTAAAAACTACAATAACATAAGACGTCCAATGACAGTTGGTTGATAATTAAAATAACGTCCAATGGTGGTACTGTCAAATTTTGCATTTATTGAAAAACAAAACGACGTTTCGGCCGTTTGGACAATGTCCCGACCCTCATCAGGTACAAAAATCTATGAGTAATAAAAAATTCTTTACAATATAAATTTTGATAAATACAATAAATGCAAATTAAGTAAAGTGTATAATGTACCTCTGACTCTTACGAAGGAGATGTAAAATCGTAATGTAGTCAGTGTTTCAAGTTTTGTTGCTTTTATACCCTTCACATATGCAAATGACAATATACGCACACAATACAATCAAATAAGAATCGCAAGCAGTTCCTTGTGAGACATACGTAAACAGATCATGTTTTCCTAATACCATAAATGAAAGGGGCCCTCAAATCATGTACATAGAGTTAGCCTCCTTTCTTAATTGACTTAACGAGAGACTTGTAACAATTTTTTAATTTTTCTGCATCTTGTTGTCTATTAATATTATTATTGAGTTAATGTATATATAACATTTCGGAAAACAGGCGCTTTTTATAATGTTGTTCTGTGTCTAAAATTTTTATTTTATCGAAATTAAAGTTGTGTGTAAATTTAATGCTATGTTGTAATAGTACAGATGCATCCTTTTTTGTCTCTATGTCTCTTTTATATTCTGCCATTCTTAATTTTAAATCTCTCGATGTTTGACCAACATAACAGCAGTTGCAATTCGCACATGGTATGTGGTAAACGACATTATTTTTATCGAGTGACTCGGTTACATCTTTTCCAAGTGAAAAGATCGAATTCAATTTATTGTTTAAACTGTATACAAGACCAATGTGAAGCTTCTTACAAAAATATTAGATAGGACCGTGCAAGTGAAGAATATACGGTTATGATAAGATTACTTTATAATTATTATTGTTTCTATTGCAAATGTCAATCATGTTCATGTTTTTAAGGTATTTATTGTTTTGTTTAAAAATTTATTAATAAATCTTTGAGGATAGTTTTTAGCTAGTAAAAATTTATTGATTAATTTTAAATCAATTTTATAACGATAATTTACAAAAGGATACATCTGTACTATCACAACATAGCATTGAATTTACACACAACTTTAATTTCGATAAAATAAAAATTTTAGACACAGAACAACATTATAAAAAGCGCCTGTTTTCCGAAATGTTATATATACATTATTTCAATAATAATATTAATAGACAACAAGATGCAGAAAAATTAAAAAATTGTTACAAGTCTCTCGTTAACTCAATTAAGAAAGGAGGCTAACTCTATGTACATGATTTGAGGGCCCCTTTCATTTATGGTATTAGGAAAACATGATCTGTTTACGTATGTCTCACAAGGAACTGCTTGCGATTCTTATTTGATTGTATTGTGTGCGTATATTGTCATTTGCATATGTGCAGGGTATAAAAGCAACAAAACTTGAAACACTGACTACATTACGATTTTACATCTCCTTCGTAAGAGTCAGAGGTACATTATACACTTTACTTAATTTGCATTTATTGTATTTATCAAAATTTATATTGTAAAGAATTTTTTATTACTCATAGATTTTTGTACCTGATGAGGGTCGGGACATTGTCCAAACGGCCGAAACGTCGTTTTGTTTTTCAATAAATACAAAATTTGACAGTACCACCATTGGACGTTATTTTAACTAAAAACTACAGATGACGTAAAGTATGTTATTCCTGCGAGTTCATGGTAACATAAAAAAAATTGTTAATTAAAAATATTCTGAAGTCTTCACAAAAATTCATGCTTAATCGTTTGCATCTTTATTTATAGTCCGGAAGCCGACCGCAAAATCACTTAGCTCATTGAGGCCCGCTTTAAGTTTCGCATTATAACAGGATTAACACTTTTCTATACAATGGGCCCGGGCAACCTCATGGATCGCGTGCACATAATAAACAACATGGCGATTTTGAATGCAAAAAAACGGCCCCACACTTAGTTCATCGAGGCCTGATTAATTTTTGCGAAAAATTATAGATTTAGTTATGCCTTTTGAGGGAAAAATGGGTTACCTAGCAAGAGGCTTGCAATAAGCAGGATTTCCTGCTTCATAAATATAAAAAAATCTAGCGTTTTATCGGCTTTTTCCAAGCGCATACTAAACAGCTTTCTTCTTTTTTGTCATCCTTGGGACACTAAAAATAAAATAAAATAAAGCATGCAGAGGAGAGTGGATAATTCATGTTTAAAATTATATGTAGGCAGATGAAATTAACAGTAACTTCAAGGAAATGAAGAACGCTAAATAATTCAGGCAAACATATACGTACAGGTATTTACATTCTTTGATCGCATAACAATTTAAAACAAACTTTTAATGTACAGTTTGATTTAAATAGTTTTTTTTTTATATTACAGTGACATACGTTCAGGAACCACAAGGGTCCACTACTTACTGCACTCGATACTTTGGAAGGGAACAAGGAAAGGGATGGGTGGCCTCTCATTACTAGGATGGGGGTAGGGAGAAAATAGGCAATTTTTCTCGAGGTCGTCTATCTCGTCCACGAGGAACATTGCGTGGTGATAAAGCATATTTGAAAATCATAGGTACTTGCCCGAAAAATTCGCAGTGGCCGGGAATCAAACCGCTGTCTGCCGCGTGCCAATCTACGACTTAGCCGACTGAGCCACTGCGCGCTTACAAATTTAGTTCGTAAATTTCGATGATGGTTGCAGTTTGCAGGTCAACATCCTCTTCAAAAACCATGTCGTCAGTATCATCGTCGTCAACGTCGTTATCAGTGCTGTCTTGCAGAACATCTGCTACGCATGCAGGAACGGACGAACCATATCATAGTGGCTCGATTTTATCGTCGGTCAAAAGCCAATCTTAATTCCTCATAATTTAAGTTGACGCAAGATAGTTCTGTCGCATTTCGCTACATGTGTGCTATGCAAAATTTTATGTGTTTAAAACATGAATTATTTACTCTCTTCTGCATGTTTCATTTTATATTATTTTTAGTGTCCTAAGGATGACGAATAAAAAAAAAATTGCTCAATATTCGCTCGACAAAAGCCTACAAAACACTAAATTTTTTTATATTTCTGAAGCATGAAACCCTGTTGATTGCAAGCCTCTTGCTGGGCAACCCATTTATCCTTTAAAAGGTATAACTAAACCTACAATTACGTGCACGCGGCTCATGGAATTGCCCGGGCCCATTGTCTTGACAAGTGCGGATCCTGTTTGCAAAGTTTGAAGCGGCTTCTATGAACTAAGCGATTAATCGGTCGGCTCTCGCACTATTATCGAAGAAAAATTAAAGGAAAGATACAAAAAATCATCAATTAGCTAACCTAATTAAAATAGAAAAAAAAAAAAAAAAAAAAAAAAAAAAAAAAAAAAAAGAGAAAACCTGCTAAAACTGGAGAATACAGAATATGTCTTTCTATCTTAAAAGGTTAGGTAAGTTTGATGTATTGAGTTCATATTTTGTAAGGAATTCCTGAAGCCTTTATACACTGGCAATGAATAGATTTCTTCCTAATGAATATGTAACCTTGAAAAGTTCTGAAATGAAAGTATAAAATCGATAAAGTTTTTGTTTTTTTTTTTTTTTTTGGTGCAACACACGTTTTGTATCACTCTATTAGTATAATAATGTTTAGTACTCGTACTACTAACAAAATCGAACTAAGTAATATTGACTTTTGATTGATACTTTGTGTAAACCTCACATTAAGTACATTAAAGCCTTGTTACGTCAAAAATGTATGTTGCACAAAAAAAAAAAAAAGTTGACCGTTTTCATATTTTAATTTCAGAACTCGGTGTAATGTCACCATCGTTGTATAGCTTAAGAAATCACATCGATTCACTCGAAGAAGGATTTATTCCCCTTCAGACCCCCCTCTCTGTTCAAAGCCGCCCAACTTAACAGGCAGGTCTTGACATATTGTACCAACAATTTTTTTTTTTAGATTCTACAATAAATAGTTCAATATCTTAGCTTTGTTACATAACTTATTAACTCTTCGAATGATAATTGAATTTAGGAGTACTAACAAATCAAATAGTATCCAACTGTAGATAAGTGTCACAACGCTGACTAATTTTTTACTTTATAATTACATAATCTATTACTTCGATAGCTTAGTGGCTAATACGCTAGCCACCTAGCCAGAGAAACTCGAAGGGTTATGAGTTCGAATCCCGTCAAAAATCATCGAGATTTTTATTTTTTTCTTCGTCTTTTTTGATGGAATAAGTACCCAGGATGCTAAATAACCACGTATACGATTTTTAAAACAAGAAGTCGATTTTTCTGGTGATGTCAGGACCTCAGGGGTTCCATTTTCGAAGGAAAACAATAAACACCTGGCCAGATTATTGGGTAAAGTCACTGTCGTTTATAAAAAGGTCGGTACAGCGAGTTAGATGGTTCATTAGAAAAGATCCTTCCATTAAAATTGATAATAGCTGGGGTGTGCTTGAGACAATCACTGCGCCCAGTAAATAGTACCCAGTAGGATCAATGAGACCGAGTCGTCTAAAGAGAACTTTGCAAGGGGCCCGCACAAAAGACTCGCACACCATGTGGTTAAGGCAAAAAGTTGAAAGCAAAAAGGTCTCTGATATAGCGAAAGCCAAAAAGAATCCTAAAAATAAAATATTATACTTTGAATTAACGTAACTCATATTAAAAACAATTTTTTTCAATAAAACATTTGATTTATTTAATACCAAAAATATCAGTCATTTCGTTATCTTACAGATATCAAAATAGTAAAGACACCAAGAAACGTGTTCCTTTAACATACCTGTATGATTTAGAATTTCTATATTTTTATCCTTATAAATGACTATAAGTTGACTGATAATCATAAGCACACAATGCATTGTATAAGTTTAAAGCCAAAGATGAGATAAATGAATGATTAAGATCGAACCTCTTACCAGCCCTCCAAAGGGTAAGTAATTAAATTAAATAAACAAATAAATAAAATAAAATAGTTATCTTATATTAAAAAATTTTAATTATTTGAAATATTGGATTTTTAAACTATATTTTTTAAAAATTATTTTTAAATTCACCTGCTCTTCGCGAATCTTAGTTTATCACAAAACGAATAAAAAGGCTTCAGTCACGTGGCAATCAATCTTTTAAGATAGGATAAGAAACTAGCAGTAAAACAACATTCATTCGTTAGAAAAATAAAACCGATGATTCTAGGCTTAAAGGCGTGAATGTTAGGAAAACTAAGTAGGAACTACAGTCCTATGTTTAACATAAACTAATATCAAATTGTAAGCGAACGATTGTAAAATTGAATTTATGTGATATCGCGTTCTAAAATAGCTGGTACACGAGGATCAAATTATGAGTAAATATTTTTTTAGATACATATGCCTTCAGGGGAAAGGTGTTCTGCTCTTGCTGCCAAATGTAAAAAAAATCGATCATAGACAGTCATTCATCTTATTAAAATGTTAAAACATAAGCGAACACTGATTGTTAGATGTGTGCGGAGCATTTACAAAAGGTTGTAAGGCGAGAGAGGTGGTAAAAGGGGTAAAGAGATGAGGATGACGCTGTTTTAGTTACTTGCTCTTTGGATAGCAGAATAAATAAGTGTCAGCGACTAGCCTTATTTTTATTTTCAAATAAAGTTTAATATCTGAGGTAGCCATTTTATTTATTTTTACTAGGGACTCCGCGTCTGCACACGTTGCTCGTCAACCTTCTCTCAGTTAATAACAAATATCTAATTTTTCGATTATATTTAACAGTAAAGTATGTAAAATATGTACTAACTATTCAATTTTATTTTCAAATTTACGCACCCAAGATAGGTCTCGATCAATCACAGAACGAATAAATCGATGACAATCAAAATTTATTGGTAGAATTTCTCCACAGCCTTGCCTTGATTCTGTCATCTACAAAACTTAAATTTTATCTTAAGCTACAATTCTTGGATAATAATTTTATAAATAGTTAATGTGAGGTAAAAGGTGATGTGTACTGGGGCAAATTGATCCACGTTTGCCGTTGAGTTTTTTCTCTGAAATGAGATATTCTTTTTTTTGTTAACCTAACAGTATACTTATTAATGTGTCATAATTTAATAATTTAACAATATTTATTTTAGTAAATTTAAGCTTAACATCAATTTACGTAGTTCCTATTTAAATTAGTTGCTGAGCCAACTGCAGCGAGGTATTTATCAATCATTCGTTTGGAAACCTGAGAGTTTTCTTGAATTTTGTTTTTTGTCCATAAATATGTGCAGGCTTAAAACCTGCAAGTGCGCGCTTGCTATCGACTTTGATCATCACGGGTCATAACGGGAGTTGCCAATGTACTTTTCAGGCCACACCTGGACTACAATAAACTTTAACAGCGTAATCATCTCTAGTATCACCACCGCCTAAAGACACACGGCCACCTACCTAATTGCCAAACGCTAATTAAATTCAGGGCATCCAAGATAAGTACAAAAACGGTATTAGAATCAGTGTTCCCTCGTCATCACCCTGCATCAAATCTAGATAGCAACTTATAGTTGCATGTATGTGAGTGCATATCTCCAGTCATGTGCAGTCTATGATGTGAGCACTAATTAATACGCTGTGAGTTTAGTTATTAAGCCTTGTCTTGGACGCTATGCGTGTTTCTTCTTGTTTTTAACTGTTATACAATTTTCCCCTGAAATTTTCTATCTGTAGGAACTGTCGATGGCTTGTAGACTATTTTTAAGAAATATCCTAAGATTAAAACTAATATTATCAATGTTAAAGTTAGAATACAAAAAGGTGATGCAAGAGTATATCGATCGAGATACTTTCAATACAATCTACAAAAAATGGTTGGTCGTTGAGGGACAATATTCAAAACAAAAGTTTTATTTATTGTACAATAAAACATTGCCATTAAATTTCATTTTACTTCATTAGTTAAAACATGTATTTATGTACCTTATATTTTTTACATATGCTAAGAAGTATTAAAAGCGACAAGCTGGTAATCCTAACTTTTATTTTCTTTAAAAAGCTGAAATAATAATTCATTAAATAAGAGTTCACTAAATAAGTGGGCAGATAGCAAGAAAGTCGGTCGGTAATATACTCTTCCTTCATTAATATACGTAATACATGGGTAGATAAATCGTATAATACGGAATTTTCCACAATTATAATGAAAGTTGTTAGAAAAGCTTCGTATTGCGATCAGAATACTATGGAAAAATAGTCTTGGAGCATAATCATGCCGGCTTTTTTTATTATTAAACGAATAGTGAAAGTTGACCACATTTTTTTTTTGAATTTCGACATTGTACTACAAAAATAGCTAAAGATAATTTGTGAGATATCTAATTTTTTACCAATCGGTGGTGATAAGATTATCTGAAACTTATTTTTCGCGAAGTTATAAGGTAAAAGACCCAATAGTAGGACACAATCGTAATAAGGACTAGTAGTAGGACACAAATAAATAACAGCTATTATAAACTATAAAATAATATGGATCAGTATCAAAATAGTGTCTGCAGATTGGCCATTATCTTAGCAAAAAAGTATAACAAATCCACTTTGCATGGTATTCACTAGAAAAATTTAAATAAGTATAATGTATCACGTACTTTGAACACCGCGAGCTATTAGCATAAATCATATATTTTTCCTACCTTGAGCGTTTTTGAGAGGCTCGTGTGCTCTCGGTAAGAAAAATGGTATTCGCCACATAAGCTCCATCCCTCCGGAGAAACCTTATGAACTCTCGGGCCTGCTTCTCAGGACCCTCGGGCCGCAAAATAGCCCCAGAGGCGATGGCGCTTATCCGACGAAAACTACCATTCATGAAAATGTGCAAGTAAGTTTTCGGCTAAAAAATGATGTCAGTTGAATGTAAGGTATATAAAATAAATATGCCCAAAAAATATAACCATATAGATGAGCAAAATAACGCATCTTGTGAGTAAATTAAAATTTTTTTTTTTATTTCATTACTTGTCCCAGTATACCAGATCATTTTAAGCATAGTCTCTTACAGTAGGACAGAGGGCGTTCTTCGTCCTACTTTAGCTCCCCAGTGGATGCAGTAGTAGGACACGGGCTTAGTCATTTTACTTATTTATATTAACTGTAGCTAATTAACAAAAAAAAAAAAAAGATTTCTGGGCAAGTTTCAATATAGTTAGGTCAAGGAAATATTGTTTATGTGAAATTGGTGGAACAGTGATTTTGAAAAATCTGAAGTGTGCTTACAGTAACTCAATGAAAAATATAACCTATATTAAATTATGTTTGTCAACAATGAAGTAATTTTTTGTTTGTTTAACGAATATTTTTGTAAATTACAGAGCATAACAAAAATTGACTTTTTCCAAAATGAAGAGTAAAAAGACATCGCAGAGTGGTTCAAGGGGCAAACAGCTTAAAAAACTTACTTCAAGCTCTTTACATGTTGAGAAAAAAAGGAAAAAAAAGTGCAAAGAAAAACAATATAGTCCAGAGAAATTGAAAGAAGCTTTGGATGCTCTTGGAAATGGACTCACTATAGGAGAAGCTGCTCATCGTCACGGTATCTCCAAAACCACTTTGCACGCCAAACTAAAAAATCATTCACCTGTAGAATGCCGAAAGGAATCATAAACGGTATTGAGTATTCAAGAAGAAAATGGAATTGTGCATTGGACTATTTATAGTGCTGAAAAAGGATTTCCAGTTACAAAAACTCACCTTATGGACTGTGTTCAAAAATGTTTGACAGACACCAAGAAAACCACGATTTTTAAAAATAACAGACCAAGTAATCATTGGTATTCGTCGTTTATGAAAAGACATCCTGATTTGAGTCAGCGAATAGCCCAAAATTTAACTTCGACTAGAGCATCGGTGAGCGAAAAAGATCTTCAGCAGTGGTTCGACTACATCAAAAAACAGTTTAAAAAAAAAGACTTACTGGCTATTGAACCAAGTCGCATTTTTAATTTAGACGAGTCTGCGTTTGTATTAGTTCCCAAAGATAATTGTGTGTTGACAAAAAAAAAGCAAAGTCTGTTCACCAAATAGTCTCAAGTAGTGAAAAAACTAGTTTAACAGTTTTTTTTATAGCTTCTGCCACCTTTAATATTATTTGATTGTAAAACTACTCCTCGAAAACAAACTTTGCTGAATATATCCAAAGGATGGGCAGTTGGACACACTGATTCTGGATGGATGCAGGCTGAAACTTTTTATAATTTCATTCAAAATGTTTTCCTTCCATGGTTGCACGATAATGAAATACAGTTCTCTGTACTGCTGTATGTTGATGGGCACGTGTAACATCTTTCCTTACCTTTAATGAAACTGTGTCAAGAAAATAAAATTGAGCTCATCGCACTGTACCCTAATGCCACACACACCATACAGCCTCTAGATGTGGCATTATTTCACCCGTTAAAAGATGTGTACAGGGATACTGTCAGGAAATGAAAATTAACATAGTCGATTTTAAAAAACACATGTTCGCACCCGTATTACAATTGGCATTGAATAGTACGGATTTTTCATCGACTATTCAAAATGGATTCAAGGCTTGTGGACTTTATCCCTTTGAAAAAGAAGCAGTAAATTATAATTTTTTAAATAAAAATAAAAAACAAAGAAATAGTAATAACGGATCTATAGCTGAGCCAAGTAAAAAGTCTGAAACACTTAATTTCTTTGAAAAAAATATTTTATCTGACTCTATTTTGGACTCCTTTAAAAATTTTAAGCCACAGGGAAAGTGGACTGGTGATCCAACTTTAAAACCTCAATTTAAAATGTGGATGATACTTTTGAAGTCAAATGATAAGCAATTAATTTTTTTTACAAAACATTAGTTATAACAATAGTAATAATAATAATTATTATTATTAAAATAATAATAATAATAATTATTATTAAAATAATAATAATAATAACTACAGAGGCCTTAGATGTATCAACTAGTAAAAGTGATATCAACTCGTGTAATGAATCATCAGCCAGCGCAGAGACAATTCACAGCATAACAAATCTGAGCGAAACAGAATTTGTAGACGATACTAACACAGCTTTGATTGACACAGGATTAAATATTAATGACTTTTCAAGCAATGAAACAGACATAGAATTTGCAGAAATTGAAATTATTAATGAAAATCCCAGCAATCTATCTGTAGCTGAAGAAACGATTATGAAAAATACTGAAAATTTTATTGGTATGAATTTACAATGTTACTTAATTATTGTACTTACCAGAGAAAAAAAATTAAACTTATAAAATTTTTTTTAGCTCTAACTACAGACGAATTTATTGATAACTTAGACCCGGAAAGAACACAGGAAAACAATGTGGAAAATACAGATTGTCATACACAAGAAACTCGTAATTTAATTGATAGTTTCACTGACATTCCATCTGATGTATCACAACATATTCAAACAAGCTCTGTGCAAGGTGCCAATGAAAATTAAACTCCTTTAGCCGTAAAAAATTTAAGCCTCTCTAATGATCATGAAGGTATTTCTAAATTAATATTTCTGCCTTCTTTGTTGCACAATTCTATTACTAATTTGTAATTATTTTTTAGTAGACATTCTAGATTTATCATTGTTAACCAAGAGTAACAATGCATATCGATCTAACGAATCAAGCAATGTTCTCCTAATATGATTGATCCAATCGACAATGCAGTTGATAACACAGAAGCGTTTCAATCAAAATGCGCTCCTTCTAAAGATAAAGATTAATACTTTGAAGTCCCTCAATTTAAGGGAAAAAAGTCCAAAAAGAGATCATCGGTGACAGCACCCCCTTCAGTCATTGACGATTTAATCGTTCAACTTAAAAAAAAAAGAAGATATTAAGAAATTAAAAGAAAAACAAGCGTTAGAGAGAAGACAACAAAGAGAACAAAATAAGATTCTGCGCAAAAAACAAGAAAATATTAATAAAGGATTCCATGTCAAGTCCAAACAACTGTTGAATGAAAAAAAAGACTTGTCCGTCAAAATTAAAGAGCTTAAGGCACAAATTAAAACTTCTAGCTCAAAAGAAAATACTCACTTGATTAATCAGCTGCAGCATTTAAATTTTCGTTTAGACTGCGTACAACAATCTATAAAATAAGAAAATCTAATTGCTGTACAAGCACAAATAAAAATCAGACAAGAAAAATTATAAATTATAATGCTTATACTTTATTATTATGCGTGTATTCATCTTTATTTATTTTAATAAACTAATGTTTCAAATTAATTAAAATTGATTTTCTCCCATGGCACATTTTTCAATTGTCCCACTACTGGTACTGATCATGTCCTACTTTTGGATTTGGTCATTCAGTGTGTCCTACTACTAGGGTTTTCGATTAACTGTAAAAATATTTGAAAAAATAATTTTTTATACCTTCATTGATGATTTTTTTGTTTTTTCTTTAGAAGACCATTTTAAGTGATTGACTTACTTTTGTGTAACTCAAAAACGTTCATTTCTATCAAAAAAATGAAGATTTATAGATACGGTTAGGTAAGTGTCCTACTGTTGGAAATTTTATCTTAGGGTGAAAAGCGAAAATTGCAATTTCAAATTTTTATTTTGCATTATCAACTTTTACATTTTTAGTAGTTATGTGACTCTAATGCTTGTCGGTAAATTAGAAATTAATACGACCAATAGTATATAAGCGAATGTTGATACATCTAAATCATTGTATCAAGAGGTGCATATGCATAGATGGCGGCACTTTCAATACAAGTGTGGAGACCTATACACACATGTACACTTCTGCTCTCCATCCTTTCCCAACCATCCACTAGGTGTCTAACCATTCAAGTTTACCTTCTCGCAAGTGTCCGTATCTTATGTTGGTTAATATATAAGGGCGTTTAAGATGAGCTAGGGCATCCCCACTGATATAGGTGTCTAAAGCAGGGAGTACGCCATCAGCCTTACTGATAAGTCCTGGCGTGCTCCCAGGACTAAACATATAGTTAACATTTTCTCTCTATTAAATGGCATTAACATATATGCCATAAAAGCACTCTATATCCTCCATACATGCCCTTTTCTCAATATCCAATATACTTAAGACTCATAACACTAAACCATATAGTTTTTTTTTCAAGAAAATTTCTTAAGAAATAAATAAGAATAAGAATGAGAATGAAAATCACATAACTACTATATCGAGCTTAGGTGAAAGACAGCTCTAAAAATTAAGAATGAGAAATTTACCTTAACTTACGGTGCGAGTGAATATACAGCTCCTCGGTAGCTTAAGTGGTAGATCAACTGTCTAGTAAACAGGAGGTTGTGTTCTATCCGCACCCAGGGAGGATATTTTTCTCATTTTTATTTATTTCTTAAGAAATTTTCTTGAAAAAGAAACTATGTGGTTTAGTATGTGACAAGAATTTTTCGGCCGGGAAAACAGCCGTCTCGAATTCCCTCACAAAAACTCGCTTACACCACCACTAACCACGACTACACCCCCTTTTCACGTCCACACACACTCACATGCGCCCGCTCGAATCGTCCCAACACTATCCCGTATACCACCCGGTGCACTATTTACAGCACACTTACCTCCTGGTTATCCTTGTAGGGTACGACTACCTGGAACTCGTCTCACTCGTCGTGACGGCTCGGCCGTGCTCTCTGCCTCGGGCGATCTCCGTTGCTCTTGCCCGATGGTCTCTTGCAAATTCCCCTTTTTCCTAGCCTCAGCTGCTCTCTCGTTACACTCGACCTTGACCCCGCTCTCCTCAATCCCTTCCTCTGCCCTATCACTTCCCTATCTCTCACTAATTACTTTCATTTAACGTACTCTGCTCTGAAAATTCTCCCGTTGTTGTCTCACGGATACTCGTCACTATTCTCGTTTTCTCTCTATCGTGGCTGCTACAATCCTCCTTGACTCTGCTCTCTCTGATGGCTCTCGCGGTACTGCTGCGTTATGGCAGTGCACTTCAACAGATGCGCACGCCCCTCCCGTGTATACGAAAAATCTTCAACACGCCTAAAAACCGGTAAATTATTGGAGGTTTCAGAAACTAGGGAATTGACGCGGCCGCTCGGTGCTCACACCTCTCCGACGTGTCGCGAGCCCTCGCCTCTCTCTTCTTCTCTACCTTACACACATGCTCACCCAATCATACCACACACACTTTCAATCCCTTTTCTGGTCTTCGGTCCTTCTCTCTCCTCTGGCTCGTAGTCCGCGGCACCGAGAACACACATTAAGAATGTGTTGTAAAACGATACATATGTAAAATATATACAGTATCATAGGACTCGGTAGCCGCCAATGACTCGCCCAAAAATATAGGTATATAGTGACGTGATAGCTTCAGCTACCACGTCACAAGTATTATGAGACATAAGTACATTGGATATTAGGAAAAGGGCATGTATGGAGGATATAGAGTGCTTGTATTGAAAGTGCCGCCATCTATGCATATGCACCTCTTGATACAATGATTTAGATGTATCAACATTCGCTAGTATACTATTGGTCGTATTAATTTCTGTTTTACAATTTTTAATAAAAACTCCTCAAAATTTAGAACTCGATACCTCTCATAGGAATTTTTAACCATACGCAACAGTTTCAAGATAACCTTAAAAATAACGTTACAAAACGATTTTATGAATTAAAAAATTGAATTGGCTGCCCAGAACGTTATAGTACAGCTAGATTTAATTTTAAAAATTGATTTTGTTACGGAGACTACAAAATTTAATAGAGAAAAAAAATTTTTGTTCTCAATTTTGATATCGGTTAGTTATAAAATTAAATATTGCAACATAATCAAATCAACATAACTCTGACGTCTTTTAAACTGTACAATTTATTGTATTACAACCATTTTTACTTGATAGAGTATATTTTTACACCAATTACAAAATAAAATATTGTTGTAATAACGTTTTTTTATTAAAAGTTATGAACCGTTTAGTGTGAATTACGATTGTTTAAAATTTAACTATTGTCTTGACTTGAAAAAATTTTTTTTACCTCTGCACAGAATTTCTTGTTGATTTGTATAAGTTATTAACTTATCCATACATTATGAATAATAAATAATGAAAAAAAACCAGTGTGTGGGACTCGGGAGTCCCCGCGTAATAACGAAGTTCTCGTATGTATGGCTGCGTTCACAGTGGTAGATTTAGTATAAAACTAGTGTCAGGGCTGAGCGTGTAACTTGAGCCATGTCGTAAATATAATTGGCATCGGGTCAAATATTATATTTACGACGTTTCATAAAAAGCAAAATCTTAAATTTGGTGATTTAACGTCACATGTCCCATCGTTGCTGTGAAAAGGGTGTGTAGACGTGCAAAAAATACTTCGACACCGGCAAAAGGATTCGACTGGGGCCATTCGGGTGTAATATTAAATATTTGTTCAAAAGTATCTTACCACTAGGCATGCATTATCTTAAAACTCGGGCTGAATTTAAACTTGATTTGATTGTTAAGACACGTAACAGAAAAAAAAAATGTTAAAGTGTGCGATCTATTTCCTACTAGTTTGAGGGCATTCGGTGTAGGTATGCGTCTTACCTTACGGGCTCCACTAGTTTAGTAAATTGTAGCGCGCTCGCCAGGAATCAATATTAATGGCTTTTTGAGAGTTGATCGCGACCGGTGACCGGTCACAATACACTCAGAAACTCAGTAGTTCAATCGGGGAATCCGATAATCGTCGACTTCGACGAGATAAGTCAAAGTAACGTGGCGTCAACTTAACCTTTTATCCCATATTTAAAAAGTAAATGACGTAACAAGACCAATACACTTTCCGATTTATCGAATTCACCGATTGATCCCCTGTTGGGGGATCTGATCGCGATATTTCGATACAGCCTGATACTATTCTATAAATCTCGAAAATAGCGCTCTAATTGGTTAGTTCCAGTGATATTCGATGGAATACTTAGTTCAGAATAACTGACCAATCAAAGAGCTGCATCGAGTGATATCGGGCTGTACCGAAGTATCGCGATCAAAAGCACAGGGACGTAAGAAAAGCATTGGTTGATACGTATGTATGTGGGGAAGTATGAGGCACTACCGGCAGCCCAACTTTATTAATTAATAATGACGAAACTTCTTGGAGTAAAGCTATGAAAAAAATGTCATTTCAAATGCACAGTATTATAATCATGTATACTAAACATTGCCGTGTCAAACTGGTATTTGAAAATTCTTGTACGGCCATTTTTTTCGATTGACAATTGTAACCGCTACTTGTACTAAATTACTGTTATTATTATGTTCGTAATTTAGTTTTCTAGAAGAATCAGCAAAAACCATTCAGGACAATCAATTCAAAATAATTTTTTTTATTAATTCCTTGTTAGTATTAGAGACATACAGGGTGACGGAGTGACCTAACCTCCGCCGCATGCACCGTTTTCACACTATCTGTGAAAACGTAAGTGCATAGTGCTTGTGTATGCACGTGTATATAGATGTACTAAACACTGCTATTCTTACGTCTTTGCATATCATGTATATGCCAATTTAAATTTGGAATCGTTATGTTGTGGTAGCCCCATAGATTCAGGGTAGAGCTGCAGGACAGAACTTTCTCTATAAGCTGCTATGCTTAGTCTATCCTGGGGCTCTACAATAGTAAACGATGTATCGTCATATTGCAAAATTCCTCTCTAAAATTTCTTTAGTTTTCTAAATTTTCTCAAACCTTTTTTATTCGAAGACTTTCAAGAGAAGTTTGTGATATCGCGATATATCGTTTAAGTTGGTAGAGCCTCTTGTGACAAGTTTCGATATATCGAAAAAAATAGTTTTTTGCGATATCCCATAGACCACGCATGCGGCTTAACATAAAAAAACTAAAATCGCAAGCACAGTCTTAGGGAATATCGCACAATTTTTTAGTTTTTTCGATATATCGAAACGTGTGACAAGGCTCCTTGAGTGGTTTTGGGTATCTTAAATATATGATTTTAGCTCTGGTCTCAACTTCAACACAAAAACCTGACGTCGCGTTAACATTTAGATATCTGTTTGGACGTGACGTCAAGATTCATGGTTGGTGCTGCGACCGCAGCAAAACCCAGATACTTAAGGGTGCGTTCGATTCACATCGGGCGATCGCGTATTGATCTCTCATCGGTTAGTTACTCCCAAGTACAGTATATCTACAAATAATACTGGTACTTGTACATGAATATACCAGACTATATCCGATCAGCAATCGACACGTGACTGATACGCAACCGACTGATGTAAATCGAACGCAATCTTGGGTACCGCAATACCACCGTTACTACAGGATAGACCTTTTGCACAGCAGGATAGACTTCACACGGCAGCTTATGGAGAAATTCCATCCTGCATCACTCTATTGAGCATCATGTGACTGGGTTCGTATTCCGTAACTTGTCCAGCTTACATTTACGCTTACTACAGTAGACTCCAGTTAGCGCAAGTGTCAGCAACTAGCTAGCTATTGCATGAAGTTACCCCCGGGGTGGTATTTTGTAACGTGTCTAGCTTACATTTGCCCTAGCTAGACTAGACAAACTAAACTTGACGTCATGTTACAATGCTAAAGTGAATGGTAACGTTCTATCAAAGCTAGCTAGTCTATAGTCTAGCGCTAGGCTAGCTGGTGCACGAAGTTACGGAATGCAGTCTTTGGACTTACACTGGACGTATTAGGTTATGCCACACAAGCTTATCCCCCAGATGGCGCGATCGTGCCTACGAGAATGTGGCGTCTTCAAGTGTAAGCATATATACAATGTCTACATGTATTCGTTTGTATTGGGATCGGGTTATTGAGTTATTTGGAACTCAAAATCCTAATATTGGAGTTTCAAATGTTTACCACAATGTACATGGATAGAAGGAGGCGCGGCGCTGACGTCGGAGAGCCTACTCTCGCGGAGAATACTGTAAAATACAAGGTTCGTAAATACATGTGAGTTCAATATGTCTTTTTTATCGCTGGTTACGGCGGTATATGTATATTGCGCATATACAGAAATACATGCGCATTGCGTTATAATGTTTACGCAGCAAAGTAAGGGTGCCAACACACATACACACATTCAGTCTCTTTAAACACTTTTTGTGGGTCGCTTGGTATGCTTGTATACGCGTATTCAATGCTTGCTCTCTCTATTTATTTTTTTTAATTTAGTATTTAAACTTGCCACTGATTTCCTAATGGTTATGTGATTGTGGTACCTGGGCCTAGATGGGCGTGAGAGTCGTGTGTATGCATGTCAACCAAACGAAACATCATCGCTGTCACGTGCTATCAACCGTGAGGTCGAGGTCACCAGCCGATTCAGCCGCTAAAGGAGAGAGGGAGATGGTAAACTCCGAGGTAAAGTAGCGTGTAGTGTTATCACGAGAAATTGTGCGTGGGAGTGTGTGTGTAAGTGAGAGAGAAGCGTGATTGTCGGATACCGTGCCGTGGCGTAGCGCCAGATCGCGCCGAGACTTTCCGGGCTTAGACGCCCGCGTAATTGTCGTACCGAATAAAGTGATCTTAATAATCCGAGAAATTTGCCTTTCGTGTCATTATTTGTATGCCATTTCCAGACAGCGTTTTCTTTCAGGTTGTGTGACTCGTTTTTCCCTAGGAGAGTAGCTTGCTTCCCGATGGGCTACCCCCCGTGGGACTTCCTCTAGGTGAGAGTCTCCAGGAGCCGAGCTTGGATTGGCTGAGCTACGAGCGTCGTTAAGCGGTGGTATTTTTGCGTTTCCGGTGCACTGTCATTCGCGTCGTTTCCAGTGTGGCCATCGGTGAGTAATTTAAGTACTTATCCCACGATGAAAAACTTCGTTCTAAAAATATGATACTTAAACACTTTGACGTGCTATACTGTTCTCCAGACGGTGGGTTGCATGCAGCCACTTTTGTTTAACTCGTCATAGCGAGACTACATCGCGAAAACATTTTAGGTTTTCACAAATTCTAAGGATTCTCAACTTTCGTCAGATTGGCGGCAGGTATTAATTTTTGCCTCATCTATATCTTAGCTCTTGGTATAAAATCCAGGTAATACAATAATCGGAGAGCGGCAAAATTATAGCACATCAAAAGTTCAACTCTAATATTTTTTTTTCATTATTAATAATGTACAGAAAAATTATTAACTTATGTGAATTAACAAAAAATACCCTGCAGAGGTAGAAAAAGTTTTTTTGAGTTAAAATAACAGTTAAAATTCAAACAATTGTTATATATACTGAACTTTTATCGAGTAAAAATCGTTTAAGAAATCAAGAAAGTTGAAAATATGACGACGAGGAAGAAAAAAATTTGTCCACTAAACTATCAAAATTGTTTTCCTAAAAGACGATCATAATTTTTTTTAAAATATATATATATATAAAAACGATAGACAAGTAAGAGTTAACAAATAATTTTATTTTAATTAATGATTTAATTGATAATTTTATTAGAGCATCTTGTGGACAGAGATCTTCCTTATTAAATCTACAAGTACCATATTTATGAGCTTATCTTGAGATGTGCATTTGAAATAAAATTTAGCAAGACTTCAGGGCTTGATACTCAATATTTGAAACGAAATTTTTTTGAAAAAGCTCTAATAAAAAGAATATGATACGGAAATTTCAGACAGTTTCTGAGATAAATTCGTGCAAAATGTGAAAAAGAAAATAAAAAAATTTTTGTATAACGTTATTAACAACAAATCAAAACAGAAAAGACTACCAAGAATTCTTAGAGCTGGTGGTTGGTATTTTTTTTTTTTTTGTGTAAAATCATGCGAAAATCATAACATTTATTCACCTAGTCCAGTAGACAGACAATGCTGGATGGAAAAAGTCATTAATTGCTCTAAAATTTTTGTTTCAAAATTTTTTTTTTTTTTTTTTATAAATTTAAAGAAAGAATACATAAAATACAAGGATATAAATTATATTTATTATAAGCGTTGACATTGAAGCTTTGTTTAAAGCGTCACTTTCTGTTAAAGCTCCTTGTCAAAAATTAAATTTAAAAAAAAAAAAAAAAATTTTAAGTTTAAAATTTATTCGGCATCTGTGGTAGTTACTATGACAGTCAGCAGCTCTATGAATTTTTGATAAAAATATTTCAATCGAAGAGAAACAAAAGACGATTGTTGCTCTTAAGTCAAACCAAAGTTAATTTGTATATAACAAACTCATTCTTGCTACCGACTTTTTATGTCAAGATTCGTTACACTCGTTCAAACGGTTTGACATCAATTCCGCTCTTATACTAAAAACTCCGTTAAAATAGAGTCAAGACAGGAGTTATAACAAAAGCTTGAAAATTATTGAAAATCTAAAAGTTGTTAATAATGTAGCAGAGACAGGAGTCGAATTAATGTCTGATTTTAATGCAATATTGACGAAAGATGGGGAGCAACGGCAAAATCTAACGCTAATCAAGGAATGTTATCGTATGTTTCTGAGCTTTAACAAAGCTTCTGTAATGAATGTCAAGTATGGATAAAATTCTTTTATCTTTAACGTTAAATATTCATACTCAAAAAATTATTTCAATTGGAAAAAACACATTTTTCAACGAAATTGACAATTTTTCCTCATCACTTTAAAAACTTATAACATTGACCATGATTTTTATTTTAATAATTATTGTAACTAGAGCGATCGCAATTTTGTCGTAGAAACAATTTCATACTTAAACTAAACGTCAAATTGTATGTTTTTAGTTTTACAATCTAATAATGGTACAAAAACCACTCCTTCAAGCCTAGTCCATCGCTATTACGGACGTTTTCGTCTTCGTTCCATTTTTATTAAAGATTATTTTGGCTTTTCCAGCAATGACTTTCTATAACTATTGTTGTTTGATAAATACGCAAAATCTTATGATTTTACCAGATTTAGGAGACGGAAACAAGAAAATCTATACTTTCAATCGTTAGATTCGATCAATTTTGTATTTTTGAAGTTATACTTCTATAGACACGTTCTGCTCTACAGAGTAATTCAACGATTTGAGATTGATGACCTTGAAAGTGTAACGGAAGTGAATTTTGCTTGATTCTCCCCTTTCGCCCCGCCCCCTTCTTGACGTACTCCTGATCCCCAGTACACCACACAACGTCAAAGCACGATACCACACCACACAACATCATCCCACCACACCACACCACACATTTTGAAGTTTACTAATTTTTTCTGTTAACCAATTTCTAAAAAAAACCAGTAGACAGTGAGTGCTTGGGTGCTTAAGTAAAAAGTTATACTTCTATAAAATTATATGGCCGATAATATAATAATAAATATAAATTAACCTTCTATGAAACGATATTGTGTACAACATGGTGTAATCATCGTTAGAATGAGTATACCTACATTACTAGGGTGTGGTTTAAATAAATATTTGAGTATTTAATGAGTTAACGATGATAAACAATATACTATGGCACAGTACAGCAAAAATAATATATAGGCTGGCCAGTACAAGACTGTGCGCTTTCATCGAATCTTCCGGTGATTTCAGAACAACTTCCTACTGCCTATGCTGATTACATCTGCAGTGTCACGCTCACATCCATCACATACGATCCAACACTTATTCCTCGTCCATACTTAATACCCAAAACATAATTGTACAAAGAAAATTAAGAAAAATCATCCTGAAGCATAGCTTTCTTCAATAGGGTAGTATTACATGCCAGTGAATGTCCCTTCAGGTCGTTCATCACACATAGGTTTTTTGACAGATATTATTCAAACGGCAAAAGTTTATTGAAATAGTATAAAAATTACCTACAAAAATTACAGCTCGTTTGAATGTGCCATTATTTTATATGTTACAATTTAAAAAAACGATATTTAACATGTAACATTATGAAAAAATACCGTTAAATGGTATTTATATGATTTATAGGAATCTCAAAATTTTTTGGGTACTAAAGATTACTTTTAGATAAACCTATCGAATTTTCAAATAGACCCACAAATTGGTTTTTAAATAAATTTAGAAAGAGGGAAAGAAGTGTGCGTAAAAGCATGTGTGTGAGTACATCCATATGAAAAAAATAATTGGTAGCTTTACTGCACACATTAGCGTTCCTCTCACTTCAGTGAACTTTTCCCCTACAAACTATGTAAAGAATGTCCTTAAGTCAAAAAACCACTTCAATCACGAATAAAAAATTTGTATAAGAATAAAACACAATAGAAATCAATTATTGTATTTGTACAGTGCAAATAAGTATTCTTTACTTTTTGAAAATTTTGAAAAAATATAAAAAATTGTGTAAACATTTATTTACTTATTTTAAAAGTAACAAATTAATGATACGTAAATAAATGTTTATTATTACATACTATGAAAGCTGCTCTGTTAATATATACTTATTTCGAAATTTTCGAAACATGTACCATCTATTTATTCAATGTATAATCAAACCGAATGAATTAATACACAGTAAATAATAAAAAATTACATTAGAAATAAGCAACAAACTATACGACAAAATAAAGTGATCGAGTTCCTTATATCGTGCACGCTCCTAGCAGAGTAGACAAGGGCCTCACTAGTATACAAAAGGTTGGAGGCTCAAATCTCTTTGGAAAATCTCTTTTTTTTTTTTTTTTAGAATTGGTAAAAAAAAAAGAAATAAAATTTATAAAATTTAAAATGTGTGGCGTGGTGATGTTATGTGGCGTCATGTGTTGTAGATGAAACCGGAAGTACGTCATGGGGGGCGGGGCGTAGGGGGAGAATCAAGCAAAATCCACTTCCATCACACTTTTTCTCAAGGTTAAAATCTGAAATCGTTGATTTACCCTCGTGCATAACGCACTAATAGAAGGATAAATTAAAAAAAAAAAAAAAAAAAAGTTCCTAAAGAGTATTGAATCCCCGTCTTCTTGTAGACTAGGCGTGCCCCTTACCTACTCTGTTATGAGCGGGCCCGACAATGGAAAACCGATTACTTTATTTTATCTTTTAATTCTTCTTAATGTAAATTCCTAACTTTTTTTTAATGTAAATTTTTACTTATTGTGTATTCATTCATTTGGTTTCATTTTACAATAAATAAACAAGTTATTTACTAAAATATACTTTTTTAGTACATGTTTTTTTCAAACATTTGGAACATTCATTTATTCATCATTAATTTTTTACTTTTAAAATATATAAGTTATTGATGAATTTACATTTACAAAACAAGTTTATCTAACAGTAATCTTTCATACAAACAAAAAATGGGAGCACTATATAGATCTTATAAATCTAATTTAAAGTAATTTTCCAATGAGGTTACATGTTAAATTGCAAATTTTCTAAATAAAACATGTGAAAAAGGGCACAGTTCAACGATCTGCTATTTTATATGGGTATTTCTTATTTTTTTAAGAAGTTGTTTTGAAATCATCGGAAGATTTGATGAAAGAGCACAGTCTTGTACTGGTCAGCCGCCATATTGCTAACATTGTATTGTGCCATAAGATATTGTTTATAATGGTTCTGTTATTAGATATTAAAATATTTATTCAAACCACATCCAACTAACGTAGGTATATTTATTCCAACGATAATTGCACCACCTTCGTACATAATATCGTTTCATACGAGGTATGCTTATATTAATAATTATATTATTTGCCATATAATTTTATAGAAGTATAACTTCTTACTTGGGTACCCAAGCACCTACTGTCCACTGGTTTTTATATAACAAACAATTTTAGTTATTATTTACACGTAAATCCCTTAATAAAGTTTGGATGCTTTGCGACACGTGATAACAGTTCATATGGTGAAATTTACTGATCCCGCATCATATACCATATACACATTATAAATGTCATATTTATACACATAATTTTTAAATTGATTTCATTTTATTTTAGGGATTTTTTAAAATCAAAAAGTAATCAGAAATGATAAACTACGTATTACGCGTAAATCACTTTTTTCTGACAAGTCGGCACTGAGTGCGAGAATAAAGATCATACACGGTTGCTTAACCTTATTAACACGAAACAGTTCTTACCACAAACCTTGTATTCTAAACAAATTTGAGATTTTAAGGTGATCTTTCTTGACACATATGTTCTATAAAAGTGAACGCAATAAAATTTAATGCATTTACTTACACGGTACTTTTTAGTCCTTGTGCTTATGATAAATAAAAATTGTTATCATTTGTAATTTAGGTAAAAATCATCCCTGCATTAACTACTGGCAGATTTCTTGAGTCATCTTTAGTAAAATGGCAAAAGTAACATTGGCTTAGTATTTATTAGCTATCGTGCAATGTATACAGCTATAGAAATAAGGTTAAGTATCTGTACGATCTTATTTTTTGCACTTAATGCTGACTTATCAATAAAAGTGATCTACACATAAACACCTGTAGATCACTTGTTTCAACAGGGGCCTACATCTACTTACAAGTGGGTAAATTTGGCACCAAAAAATTGAACAAATTTCAGTTAACATAAGTTACATTTTTTTCTATCCTCCAACGGGGAATTTTTAGAGATTTTTTAGAGTTAAGGCAGTTTCACCATACTTATCTGGCTACCTCCTTTGTCAGAGATATATATGACTTGTTTTTATTACTTAAAATTACTTCTAATGCGGCTAATAATAAAGCTCTAAGTAAAAAAAATTCATTTTATACATCAATGAGAGATTAAAAAAATATATATAAATGGTATGTTATCAGTATTAAAATGAGAAAATTTAATTCTGGATCATTTTAAGATAGATCCTGCACTTTTTATCTTGTTAATTAAATATTTCTTAATATCAACTTTATAGAAATACCTTCTCAAAATATTTAGATACTTTTGAATGATAAGATAGGCAATTTAAATGAATAAAAAAAATGAATAAATAAAACAGCAATAATAATAATAATAATAATAATAATAATAATAGTAATAATAATAATAATAATTGTAAAAAATATCTCATTTTTGCAGCGTCGGTTTACAGCGACCACTACAAAAATATTGTGTATTCGAATAGTATGTGTAAAGGGAGAAATTTCTGTATATATAGTAAATATATAAATTGCAGATATATATATTCGTGTATATTGAATACTTTAGTCAGGATTTACATATATTTATAAAATTTAAAAAATAGCGGTAACAAATAATGCAAATCAATATTAGGACAAATTATAGTAATGGATATTTTTAAATTTTTAGTCATTTTCACTCAATCTGAGATCGACGATTTCAAGGTCTTGAGGATTTAGATACAAAGTCCCGACAATAGTTGGGAACTCTAATTTTATTTCTGATCCACTCTGTGTTACAATAAATTAAAATACATTTTAGGAATCTCCACTACATAGTGAATAAGAATCAGAAAAAAAACATATTCAAGCACTTGAAATACTGTAGATGAATATGATTTTTTGATTTTTCTGTTTCCGTACAAAACGAAGAGAAAATAATAATTTTATGTACTGTGTAATGTCGGTAGACTAAAATTACAAACAAATTCTTTTTCCCTGCTCATTTTCTAGGAATGTTGTTTTGAAAGGACTTGAGCAAGGACTAACGTGCATCTAAAAAGAGGTGAATCACCTGAAAGTTCCTCATACCTGCAGTACAATGATGATTCATGTCCATGCACGCTGGCCTATGCTGACCGGAAATGAAAGACAAAATATTTTTTGACAACCGCAGATGCAAAAGTTTAACTGGGAACAGTTAAACTAAAATACTAGAGGCAAATATAATTTTAGATTAGGATCAAATAACATAAAGTTAAATATAAGGATAGCTTAGAATTTATACACACAACTAAGAAATAATATTAGCAAAAACCAGAAACTACTGGCTAATGCATTATTACCTTTAAAATATTCGGATTTGAAACCTTATTTAGATGTATACTGCCTTGCAAATAATTAAGGTTATGTTTGCAGGTGCTCATACCTAAAGTATAGATGTACTTGAGTACGCAGTAAATGATTTAAATATTTTTAGCCCAACATCACTAGCGAATAGTCAGACGTATTTGAAAATTCTTCCTTGTACCCTCAGTTTAACGTGTTTTGTGTTACATATATATATATATATATATATATATATATATATATATATACACATTTACATATTGTTTTTGCGACTTTTCATATTTTTATATGATATATATTCGTGTTATTGTAGTTATTAAACCAAAAAAAAATAATCTCGGATTTTCGTTGGATTCTAATGTTTGAAACGTACGATACATATTTCTCCTCATTTTACATTCCTAATTGATTAAGATGACATTCTGCTGAGTTTTTCTTAGGCAGTAAAAATCTGTCATATATTTGTCACAATGCCTAGCTTGAATAAAGTAAGTTTTCGATTGTCATTGCAGTAATCAAGTTACAAACGCCACTCTTAGCAATAAATTAGAAAAATTCACCGTGATAGTACGAATCAAAATTATCGTGCAGTTTGATAAACGTGCAATAATTGGTCATATTTGGTCATATTATTGAGCTAACTGTGAATTTTATCGTGCAATGCAGTAAATATTATGTATTGTGCAAGGAAAATGTTCTCTATCTGAGCAGCTAAAACACTACTGTAGTTTTCGAAGTTTACATTTTTGTTTTATAAAATTGTTTGTTTTTAGTTTAAGTAGGAAAGACTGAGTACGGTTGTAACAGTTTTTACTTAACAGCCTATAACTATGTTAGTATACCAGATATCTAGAAGTCAAATGCTATAATAGTAAATTGTACATTTGTCTACGACAAAATACTTACATTTCATCTGTAACTACAGTCATTTAGTCATAGCAGGAAATAAGCATAAAAATGCCTTGCTGCGTTGAAAGTTTATAAAAACGTCGTAACCCTCCACGGCCCTCTTCGTGAATTTAGTGGCCCCCACACCCCCTACTTCTCCCCATAAAAACTTGAAATGTTTCTAGAAAACCTTACAATTGCTCTGTTGGCACCCCCCACGGTCCCCCACCTCCACAAAATAAGGGGAAATTCTCCAAATTACTCCATGATTCTTACACAACAACAAATGCGTAAAACCTTCCACACACCGCTTCGAATTTAAGGTATCTCTTTAACAGTTTCCTTACAGCTTCCCCACAAAAATTTAGGATTTTTTTGTGAAAATATGTTATAAAAGGGTACATATTATAAGGTAACTTTGCTCACCCTACGTCCCTCTCCCCCACATCTCTCCCACAAAAACGTAGAATGTATTGTAGAAATACTTTATTTAAGGGTCAATATAGGTTACTTACCCCTACAGCCCTCCCACACCCCCCTCCATTTTAACTTAGAATTTTTTGTGAGGTTACTTCATAACAGGGTCAAGACGGGCTGATCCTCCACCCTCTTGCACAAAAAAATTATAATTCTTCTTAGATACCTATTATTTTCATATTTGTCTACACCGTACCTCCACTGTTCAATAACTCTAATTTGTGTTTCTTCTGTCTCATCAGTTTCTGTCTAGATAACAATAAATTTGATTTTAAGTACAAACTTTTTTTAACAAAGGTAGTTTATGAGATGGAAAGTCTCGATGGTATATTGAATTACATTATTTTTAAATCTTTCCGTATTATATACTAATTTTGATGGGTATGTCTAAGCCCCCCCCCCTTGCATGTACCTTTTTCTAAAAACGTCTTATTATACTGTTTTTTTTATGCCCACCGTAAAATAAGAAAAAAAATACAATTTTTCGTTGGGTTGATACTTTTGTATATTGGATAACACTCTACTTCATTTCACCATAACTATACCTTTATTTTTCTTGTCACCTTACATCTTTCGAAATTGTTTAGTCTCATATAAATATTATTGCTTGGTACATCATAGTTCATATCAACCTTTATAGATTCAGGAAAAAAAATTGGACAACTTCTTTATCTATTATTTCCACACCGCCCAAGAGGCAAATAAATAAACGGGCCGACTTTTTTGCTGTAATTATTTGTATATCAGTATATATTTTTTTTCTAGTTAATACATATAAGTATGCGACATGTCATACGCATATATTTAATAATCCAAAATTCATATAATGATATAATAATAACAACTGTGCAAGTCATCCCTACTCAGTCGATTAAAGTTGTGAAAAAAACCAGGTGTGGGTCTCGGGACCCGCGGCAGAAGTGAAACTTCAAACTCAAATGTTGTCAAGCTCGGTATAATAGAAACTGAAAAAATTAGAGTACACCTGACTTCAAATGATCTTTAAAAATCCGATGTTAAATTAGTGAAAATTTTAATATTATTACGTATTCGAGCACGCGCGTGCATATAATACATATACTTCAATATACTACTTATGTTACACGTGATTCGCGCATTCAAAGTACTTCCATGTTTGCTATGATATATGTAGTACAAGTACGAATTGTTGGTCATGTAATGCAAAATAAAAAAAGAATTTTCATTGTACTGAGCCGAAAAAAGGTACTTTTGTTTTGTCGCGAGATAAAAATTTGTTTTATTTAAAATTACTATTTGTGCATTTAATATGACGTCATATGTATACAATATATTCTTGTTGGAACCTTTGTGTCCGACAAATAACAATTTTTTTTTAATTTTGGCTACCATAAAAGTAAAATAATCCACTCTATCTTAGTAAGATTAAGGAAAACAATAGACATTTTCCATTGTAAAGTTGTAAACTACATTCATATTGTTTTCTATGATTATTTATAATTAAATATTAAAATTTACCCGTGCTTAACTTATTTCTACTGATTTCAAAAAATTAATAGTAAGAATATCAGTTTTGGTCACGAGAAATTTTTTCTCATAATACATGATAGAGAACAGAAAATCAATTTATACGTAAAATATGAAGGATGTAGCTTTGCCTTTGAAATATGACTTTTATTATTTTTAGAATCATTACGATTGTTTGTATCAATCAGCGTAACATACATTTTTGTACCTCAATACTTATTTTCTATACGTTAAATTATTTTTAGCCTATCCAACAGAGCAATTGTAAGGTTTTCTAGAAACATTTCAAGTTTTTATGGGGAGAAGTAGGGGGTGTGGGGGCCACTAAATTCACGAAGAGGGCCGTGGAGGGTTACGACGTTTTTATAAACTTTCAACGCAGCAAGGCATTTTTATGCTTATTTCCTGCTATGACTAAATGACTGTAGTTACAGATGAAATGTAAGTATTTTGTCGTAGACAAATGTACAATTTACTATTATAGCATTTGACTTCTAGATATCTGGTATACTAACATAGTTATAGGCTGTTAAGTAAAAACTGTTACAACCGTACTCAGTCTTTCCTACTTAAACTAAAAAAAAACAATTTTATAAAACAAAAATGTAAACTTCGAAAACTACAGTAGTGTTTTAGCTGCTCAGATAGAGAACATTTTCCTTGCACAATACATAATATTTACTGCATTGCACGATAAAATTCACAGTTAGCTCAATAATATGACCAAATATGACCAATTATTGCACGTTTATCAAACTGCACGATAATTTTGATTCGTACTATCACGGTGAATTTTTCTAATTTATTGCTAAGAGTGGCGTTTGTAACTTGATTACTGCAATGACAATCGAAAACTTACTTTATTCAAGCTAGGCATTGTGACAAATATATGACAGATTTTTACTGCCTAAGAAAAACTCAGCAGAATGTCATCTTAATCAATTAGGAATGTAAAATGAGGAGAAATATGTATCGTACGTTTCAAACATTAGAATCCAACGAAAATCCGAGATTATTTTTTTTTGGTTTAATAACTACAATAACACGAATATATATCATATAAAAATATAAAAAGTCGCAAAAACAATATGTAAATGTGTATATATATATATATATATATATACTAGTGGGGCTCACGCCCCCCTGCGCCCACTGCGCGCCAACTCCCCAACTTCCGAATATTGTGCATCAATACAAAGCAGTATCAATACAAAGTACAATTAGTAGTTACGTAGATGCTAAATATGTAAGTCCAATGGAAGCAGCTTGGAGACTTCAAGAATATCCAATTTGTAGTAAAAGCCATACAGTTGTAAATCCAGCTGTTTATTACGAAAATAAACAAAAACTCATATTTGAAGAAAATAATATCAAAAATGTAATAAAAAATTATCAAACACCCCTTACAGCTTGGTTTGAATTAAATAAAGATGATTTTGCAAAATCACTAAAATATGTTAACATTCCAGAACATTACATTTTTGACAATAAACTTAAAATTTAGAAAAAAAGGAAAGTTACACGAAAAATATTGCTATAGGTAGATTAAACATAGTATCTCCAAAAGATCATGAACGCTTTTTTTTAAAACTTATTTTGAATACATTACATGGGGCTACATCGTTTAAAGACGTTAAAAAACATAATGGAATAACATATAAAAATTTCAGGGATACTGCAATTGCAATGGGTTTAATGAAACATGATTCTGAAATCGACAATATTTTTAAAGAAGCCATAACAATTATGTTTCCATACCAGTTAAGACAATTTTTTGCTTAGTTTTTGGTTTCAGAAAACATTCAAGGAGATAAAATATGGAATAAATTTAAAAAATATTTTACAAGAGACTTCAATAATGATAATAATAATTGTGCTCTTCTACATATTAATCAAATTTTGGTATCGGAAGGTAAATCATGTGAGTCTTTTAGTTTACCAACATTAACCATTAGCAACTATATAAATAATTGCAATATTGAGGAATTATCTTTCAGTAAAAAAATGTTCGATATAATGTACACAAATTTAAATAAAGATCTAAAAAAAATTTTTAAAACTATTCGTGAACAAGATGAAAAAGTATATTTCATAGATGGTCCTGGTGGATCCGGAAAAACCTACTTATATAAGACACTCATTTATTACTTTATTTCTAGAGGTAAAAATATTTTATCAATGGTTTGGACAGGAATTGCATCTGTATTACTACCAAAAGGTATGACCAGTCCTAGAACTTTTCGTTTACCTCTAGACTTAGATAATATTGAAAGTGTATTTTTAGAATTTGAAACTGAGAAAAAAAAATTAAGGGAAGTTGATTTAATAATATGGGACGAGGCTTCTATGATTCCAAAAAAAGCTTTAGAACGTTGAGAGACTTGTGTAATACAAAACTTTGCTTTGGTGATAAATTAATAGTATTAGGAGGAGATTTTCGACAAATCCTTCCAGTTATAAAAAACGGTTATAGAACTATAATAATAGAAGAAACTATTTAATCATTATTTTTATGGAACTTCTTCAAAACTTTAAGATTACAAAATAATATCCGTTCTAGTAATAACGAATTTTCAAAATTATTGTTAAGAATTGGAGAAGGGGACATAGAAACATTTAACATTCCTAAATCTTGGATAACAGATGATGTCTGTACCAAAATATTTGGTGATTACAGCAACTGTTTAGACAATAACGTGACTATAACTTCACATAATGAATATACTTTTTTTTTAAACAATAGGATTTTAAGTAAATTACATGGGGAAACTAAAACTTATTACAACATCGATACTGCAACATATAAAGGTGTTAATAAATCAGATGATAATATTTATATAAATTTTCCCGTAGAAATGTTAAACAACATTCATAAAGGCTTGCCACCTCATGAACTTAAATAAAAAATAGTTACAATAGTAATGTTAATTCGAAATTTGGGTATATCAGACGAATTATGTAACGGTACACGATTGCGAATTACTAAATTACTAAAGTATAACGTAGAAGGCAAAATAGTAACGGGAGAAAAAATTGGTAATAAAGTTTTCATTCCAAGAATTACATTAAATACTGGAAATACTTCATCATTATCTTTTATTTTATATAGAAAATAATTCCCATTAGTTGTAGCATTTCCTATGACTTTTAATAAGTCTCAAGGTCAAAGTTTTGATAATGTGGGATTATACTTAAAAAAACCTTTATTTTTTCATGGTCAATTATACGTGGCTTTATCAAGATGCAAAAATAAAAATGGAATTTTTGTTCAAGTCGATAGAGAAAACAGTTTAGGGATTGAATATATAGTTTGAAAAGAAATTTTTGAATATAATAATGTATCTAATATTCATAACATGATTTAATTATTATTTTTTTACGAATAGGTAAAATTAATTAATTAATAATACAAATCATGAATGTATATCGTGTTCATCTATTGTACCATTTTCAGCATTAATTTAAAACAAAATAAAAATAGACGTAAGTCTTCGTGGTTTCATCAGACTTTATAAGATGACTCATAAAGTGATGCGAAACTTTCATTGTTTATATTAATGATAGTCTAAATTTAACTTAAGTTTATGTACGTAAAAAGAAGAATTGTGTAATAAAGGACTACATAAGTGCTGATGATATAATAATTATGCGCACCAATATATGTGTATATATCATTTGGTTTCAAAATATTGTTAACTTCATATAAATTGGTTTTTAAACGTACTTAGTTGTATAAATAATGATGTTTTGCGTAACAACCCCCCCATGAATCAATTTATGACTTTAAATTTCTTCTTGACGATGAAATAAATCATGGCAATAAGAAAGTTTTGTCCAAAGATAGGTAAAGGCGGTATGATCACGGTCAGGTTCCAAAAAAGTGGTGTGGGGAGGCGGTTGGGGCCATGAAAAAATTCGTGGGCGTTGGTGGGAGGGCCATAGGGGGTAGGTGGGGAAATGTGGCATGTTTTGAGAAAAAATACTATACAATATTTCCATGTGATTTGGTAGGAATGTGGTAATAGCCTTTAACACATTGACAGGGCTGGCAAAATGCAACGTTACAAAATGCTAACAAAAAAAGTCAGCCCACCAAAAACTTTTTGCTTACAAAGAAACCAAGGGATCCAGTAAATCGAAATACAATTGATTGTATTGAAGTTTAAATGATTATAGTATTGTGCAGTAATCTGTAACTATTTGATTAAATATTAAAACATACATTGTTATTATCCCATGAAGCCATACGTGGTCAAATCCCCTGGCTTGAATAAAGACTTATACCATACTTCTATACTATTCATATAATATTTTGTGGGGGGTCAGTGGGAAGGCGGTGGGGGGGCCATGAAAAAATTTATGGGGGGTTTTGAGAAAAACTACGATGTGTCAAAATAAGCAAGAAAATAACGGATTTTTACTTTATTTTGTGGGGGGTTGGAGGGGGGCGGTGGGGGGCAAATAGGGGGCAGTGGGGGTTTGTGTGGAATGCCCCACTGAGTTAACTATATAATATAGGAAGATATACATATGTAACACATAACACGTTAAACTGAGGGTACAACGAAGAATTTTTAAACACGTCTGACTATTAGCTAGTGATATTGGGCTGAAAATATTTAAATCATTTACTGCGTACTTAAGTACATCTATACTTTAGGTATGAGCACCTGCAAACATAACCTTAATTATTTGCAAAGCAGTATACATCTAAATAAGGTTTTAAATCCGAATATTTTAAAGGTAATGATGCATTAGCCAGTAGTTTTCATAAAAAGAGACAGTCATTATAAAGTCAATTTATAATTACATTATCAGTAACATTTAGGCTGCAGTCACATGGAGCGCAATAGAGCGAGCTGGATAGAATTGTCCCCATAAGCGACTGTGTTAAGTCTATTGCGCCGCGCAATAGGGCTATTTTGCAGCGCAATAGACTTAACACAGCTGCTTATGGGGACAATTCTATACTACTTGCTCTATTGCGCACCATGTGACTGCGGCCTTATAATATAATTTTTCTGTAAAACAGTAAAAGTTTCGATAGTTGCAAAGTGTGCTCAATTTAAAACGATATCAAGAGACATGTGAGAGAAAAGATCGAGATCAACAAGATAAGACCAAGACTTTTTTCTCAATCTTGTTCTATGTTTTTGTTGAAATAATAAAACGAATGCGAGTAAGAGGAATAACGTAGCTATATCAGGCACATGCACAATCGTTGACAATCAACTATTTCAATTATTGAGTTTATAGCCCAAATTTCTAATCTCAACTTTTCCTATTGATATTAACCATTCTAGTACATGATAAATCGTAGAATAAGTATTTAGAAAGCTACGCACTTGAAGCTTGACAAAAAACTTTTTCTCGACAAAATTGTTGTTTTTAAAAGGATTTTTTCGTTGTCAACTAAAATTTACTTATTTAATTTTTTTTTTTTAAGAACTTCTTAGTTAAAAAATATGATGTGTTGTTACTGTACAGTATTTTCTCATAGAGAACTCGCATGTCTTTTGAATTAATTTTTTTCAGTAGCTTAACATGCTTTGAGTCAAATGTGCCAGACAGTTTTTTTTTAATGAGACCTTAAAATATTTACAATAATCTATTAAAATTCCTTAACTAATTTAAATCAATGTCACGTGGGTTTTTCAGCTGTTACGTGGGTTTCTTGGTGCGGAAAAAAATAAAAGCAGGACTTGTGTTTAATTTATACTTTATTAGGACTCTTTGTCTTTAAGGGAAGTTGCGCGTGTATTCTCGTTTCGCGGGTCTCGTCCTTTTGCTCTCGGGTCTCTAGCTAATCTCCCTACTCTGTTGCTTCGCTCTCTCTTTTCTATAACTTCTCTTATCTTTCCTATAACTTCTCGTACGTAACACACGTGATCATGACGTAGGAACTTCTGAATTATGTGGATTCGTTTGGTTATTTAATGATGATCTTTAAAACCGATTAAACTGCTATAAAAAGCAGATACTAGCTGTGTCGTCTGTTTGTTTATCTGGATATTATCTTTAAGGTGGTTCTTCACGATGGTGCCGTATCAAAGCGACACGGGACCCTGTGATTTTCTAATTTTCGATTAGCGTATTATTTGCAACATAAAATATGTTGTACTGGCACTTGACTATAATATCATTGCATTTACATACAAATAAACAAGCTAATAAAGTCAGAGTAAGAGTTGTAAAAAAATTTTTTTTTGACGCAAGGTTCTGAAAATGGCATGTACGCTCCTACTCAAGCAGACGTTGCCGCAGTTTACACGGCAAACATTTCGTTTACGATTAAATATCGTATACTATTTCCCTGATTAGCCCAAACTTTTGTTATATTATTAGAAAGCTGAAAAGTTCTTCTTTCACTATAAACTTTTTCTATTACGATCTTAAGTCTACTTTACGAGATATTACATGATATCGTAGTATGGAAAAGTAACCTACATAAGAACACATGTTAAAAGTGCATTTTTTGACTGACTTGTTTTCAAAAATTTGCCTGATAAAGGGACTTGAAATTTTAAAGAAAGATGCCTTATAACTTTAATAACAATCCCTCCAAATTTCCCTGTAAGTTTAAGTAAATGGGTTAGGTGAAGAACCACCTTAATACAAGGTATCAATACAGTTATACGTACAACTGTCTGCTAACAAATTATAAAAAAATGAACGAATAAAAATCAACCCTAATTTTTACTGGTACAAGTATTGTTTTGTGCTAGGATATACAAACAATAGGGCGAAGAACCCATTAACGATTTTTTTAATCATCCTAACCAACTAGAGATTGCAATCCGGAAAGACTTTCAATATGGCCGGATTTGGTCTTATTAAGGCCAATCCTTTAATGTGTATAATGACGCCAATTAGTCTGTACAGTAAATACATGCCTATTTTAATATGGGTCACACATAATGTGTGCCTGTGAGTGTGTTTTTATTATGACCTGAATAAAAAGAGTTGAAAAATTAAATGTTTGCAATGAAGAAATAACATTCTTATTTTATAAGAAAATTAACTTTTTATTTATACATGTATAGCTTATCAAATTATTATTATAATAATCCATCTTCATAACTTACACATAGTACATGTAAATTATATATCAGATTCAATATTAATCAAAGATTTATCCATGCGGACTTTTTAGATTATAAAATCTTTTAATCACATTGAGAAGGCTGTTTCAGCATGTGCGAAAGTCTAACATAAGATTAATAAAACTCAATTCTTTTTATTTTTCCTCTTTGACGTACTTTTAAAGGTATGTATCATATTTAGTAGGAGATTTTAAAAATAATTTCACCACTTTTCGTACTTTTTGAAGAAAATGTATTTTTCTGTGCATTCGAGTTCCCTTTCCTGTTTCTTTTTGTACAGAACATCGACGACAGCCAATCTTGTACCGTAAGCGAAACGCAGTTGCTGATAGCAAGACACAAGTTTCATAATCTTAACCATCACGTCTTGACCTTTAGTTGCTATATGCTAGTTACATTTAGGTCTAAGTATCTATGATTTCTTGGAGAAATCCTCTCATCGAATGCCAAGGCAAGTTTTTGATCTTGTTTTTCAGATGATCCAATTAAGTTATCTTATCAGCTTTTACGGTATTTGCATGATTAGAAACTAATAATCTTATAGTGTTAAGTGATTTGGACAACAGATATTCACACTTTGGAAATAAATATCTCATATCTAAAGATGTTCAAAATGAGCTGAAAGTGTAACCATCTTTGCAAACCATTCTAGAAACAGTGCTTCACTGTTTAATGCAGAAGTGTCGCTCACACTGCTCGTCTGATATATGACGCTATACTACATATACAACAATCCTCCCCCATAAAAAAAATGTGAAACGTCCTTAATATTTTAACCTGTCAGGAGGTTTTCGCAAGCATTCGGAAATCCTTAGTAAAACTATTACAAATGTTTGCGATGTTTTATGTTTAACACTAGAATTGTCCTTAATAATAGATTGATCTTTTGGTCCTTCGCATGCAGTAATTTTACTTGCAAAATCAACGGGCTGTGTTTCTTTAATTACTAGTCTTTTATCTAGGCTATTTATATTGCTATCATGCATTAGCTTAACAGTTGTATTTTAAGGAGAACTATTGTTATTTACGGCCGAAACTTCTAAGCTTGGCGATTGGCTTAATGACGAAGGTTTAAATGGTCTAAATGTCTATTTCAAACTAAATTGTCTTCCGTATTCCAACAATTATTTTTAAAATCTATAGCCATTATCGAATCGTCCTTACTAAACTCAATCATTCTATTTTCTCGAAAATAACGCTTCTATTCGTTCTGCTTTTTGCAAACAGAATTAAAAACATTTAGTTTTAATAAATCTAATCTGATTAGAAATTTCGTGCCTATTGGCAGTTCGGGTGGTGAGACTCCTGTTCACGTGAGGCGTTAAACGATATTTAAACAAATATTTTTCAAGAGCTACAAGGATGTCTATTTTTCCTAACACTGACAACTTAAATTTTGATTTAAACGTTTTCACTGCATTTTCGGCTGTTCCATTGAATGTAGGATGGTGCGGGGGGATAAAACGATTATTCTTTTTTAAAAAAATTATGAAATTCCGCGGATATAAAAGCAGGACCATTGTCTGTTACTACCTGTACCGGTAAGCTTAAAGTCGCAGAATAGTCCTGAAATTCATTAATAGTTGAAGTGGCATTTATATTTTTCATAATTTTTACATCAAACTATTTATAGTGCGCATCAGTAATAATTAAAAACATTTTACCCTTAACAGGACGTAAAAAGTCTGCGTGAATACGTATATTCGGAGTCTGGGACCAGTCCCATACATGAAGCACTGTGCTAGGTGGGTCATAACTGTGACGCAAACAAATTTTATACTTTTTTTACTATACTTTCGATTTTAGAATCAATATTTGGTCACTATGCATACAATCTGGTTAGCGCTTTAATTTTTTTAATGTCTGTGTCGCCTTAATGCAGTTCCTTGAGGACAAGTTTTCTCAACGATTCTGGAATAATAAGCCGATAACCCTATAGCAAACAACCATTTTCCAAAACTAATTCTGATGCTTTACGTCTATAAACGATTAAATCATCTGTGATTTCAGAGGGCCGACCCTTTTTTACGTAAATCCACAATTTTTTTAAAATCACTACCAAACGTTGTAATCTACTTGCTGACATTTGCGGTAAGCTTTTTTTACTACCAAAAATATAGATCAGTGGCTTACGCTTTGTTACCAATAAAAATTAAAACCCAAAAATATATTGATAGAACTGATGAACAGCTAAAATAATTGCCAATACTTTATGGTCAATCTGAGCGTAATTTTCGGAGGAAATAGAAAAAAACTGAAATTACAAAAAAGTGATGGTATTAACATTTTTTAATAGCAAAAAACCTGTTATAAGGTGATTAGGCAATGATTAATTCATTTTTCACAAAAAAAAAAATCCAATTTTCCGATGAAAACCCTGAAAACTGCACTTACGGTTTTTATTTCGCACACTTTACAAGCAAAAAGACCGTTAAATGCACATAAAGGTCTTTTTGCTTGTAAATATATCTAGACATAAACTGTTGTCCCACAGAAAAAGACCGTTAAGAACAGTCAGTGGCAGAAAAAAAAATTGATAAAGACCACTAAATTTTTCAGGAATCAATAAAAAGACGGACTTTACTTAGCCATGCTTTCTTATTTCAACGTCTTTTATTGATTCCTGATTTATTATGGCAAGAGAGCAAGAGAATGGGAGTACTACAATTAATAAAGATAATTTTTATTCGTAAAACGATTAATGAATAGAAAACTATCAAAAAATTATTATTAATTATTAAAACATGAATCATTATTTTCTTAAAAAAAATCGTTTGTTTAAATGGGTGGAAATTTCTTATTATTTAAAAGTGAACCTGTGGAATAAAATGTTGTATAGCATGTCAAGTTTTATTATAAAATTTTATTTTAAATGGAAGAAAGCTTTGTTTGATACATACTTTTAAAAGTGTTAAATGCAATAAAATTAATTCATATCGTGTCACATAAAAATGAACCACGCACTCACTTAGTATATAAGTTTAAAATAATATAATGACTTTGAAAAATTGAAAAGATGTTTTAAATATAAACTGTATCATTTGTCGTTTTCATTGCGGTTTTCTTCATTATCATAATGGGCTTGAAGGTCTTTGACATTATTCGATGTCGGCAAATTTTGCCAAAATTTACATCGACTGCGAGGCATTACAGGCAATAATTTTTTTACTATATCTGTTTTCTTTATTTCGGGAATTCCACGACAAGTTGTTTGTTGTACAACAGGTAGAAATCCCTTTTTAATTGTTGCTGCTGATAGAAAATCTAGATATTTTAAATTATCGTCATATAAATAATTGAATTTCATGTTGAAACTGCCACGTTGAAATCTAACTCTTCATATTTGCAAGGTTGGGACGATCAGAATTTTTTTTCAGTTTATGAATTGAACACTTGTCAGGCCAATCGCTAAAATCATTCGGTCCCATAGTCTTTGTCAAGACCTTTCTAGAATTTGCTTCTTGTACAGCAAACTTAAAGTCTTCAAAATCATAATCACTTCCTTTTTTGGACATTAATTTTTCTACTTGGTGGTGAAAGTTATCGGCAGACATAAATGTATGGCCTGATTTAAAATAAAAAAAATCAGTTGTATTGGTTTCAATTTCGTCAGAGTTTATGAGATAACTTAGAAAAGAATAAATCGTCCAATTTTCGTTTTGTGCCGAACAGTTGTCAAGCTACAAACATATACACTTTTTATCTCTATTAATCAAAAAGAAATGATGGAAAGCGCTAACAATGTTCTCGCATTTACGTCCAGCTACAGCTTCGTACCAGATAACAGCCAGTGGTTTTTGTTGTGACGTTCCTAGAGACACGAAGCTCTGGTTAAAAGCAATCAACCTCTTCGTAAACATAACAATCTTGTACCCAGGAATCCTCGGCAGCATGATAACTTTCTGTAAATCTGCAGAAAAAAAATCAATATCCGATGATGAACAGCATAAAGAAATATGCTCTTGATATTTAGCGCGTGCCATTTTATATCGAAAATTATGACCTTCCCATTTTAAACAGATTTCACATTCTGAATTTAATTTTTCTCTTGTATGATCTGAACTGTGTAATTGAAATTGCTCGAATACTTCGCATTCCTCGTTCCCTAATTTGGCGAAGTAAATGTTCATTGAGGAAACAACTGCCCGATACCATTCATATTAAATTTTGTTGTCCCGATAAGGTTCCTCATTGAAATTAGCGTGCATTTCCTTTATTGTAATTTCGCTTGGCAAATATCTCCAATTTGGAGCATGCGCTCGTCGGTAATGTGATACGCAAGGTTTATATTTTTCGATATGATTTTTAATTTGCTCTGTGACAGCTTCACTTTCCGGTACAATTTTTTTCCCTCGATTTTCTGGTAGTAGTTTTAATGTTATTGAATCTACAGTCCTTGACGCATATTGCAAAGCAGTATCATTTCTTGGTTTATAGCCTAAAGTTGCCATAAAAAATGTTCTGCAGATTTTTTTTTTCACACCATCGTTCCCTGGTAAATAATATTCATAACACTTTCTTTGCTTTGCAGTATCGATTTTTTTACGTTTTATTGGTGTATTTTTAACGTAGCTAGCGAGCCATGTCCTTTTATTAATTTGTGGGTAATAAGGAGAATGCTCCATTAATTTTTAATCTCACGTCTTGACAAATATTTGCAACACATTTCAATTTGCATTGTTCGGCACAAGGAGGAAGCAAAGTGTTTTTCTCATTATATTCAACGCCATATTCATGCAAAATTTCCATTTCACAACCAGAGAAATCTAGTAGATTTTCAACTCCCGATTTATAATCTAAAGCTACCGACAAATTTTCGGCACAAACAGCTGCATCACTAAAATTATTTTCACACAGTAACTTATTTTCAATAAGCTACGATCTCATTTCATCTCTTGGAGGTGATGAATTTGCACTAGAGCCATCCATACAAGGAGAATGTTCTAACAAGCTCAAAGCTGATGGTGCAATCGACTACGTACCTTCCATTCGATTAAATAAAGAATCATCACTTGAGTAATTGGGAAACCCAGTATCAGGTGGATTGATACTGGGCCCAGGCACCGACGATGAGCGAGATATCGACGTTGGCTGCTCTGGCCAGCTGTAGCTGTCATATCTCTCGGATGGGCAATGCTCGCTTGAAGTACCATGAAACATAGCACTGGGTGGATTGGGCCAGATCCCAGGCACCGACGATGAGCGAGATCCCGGCGTTGGCTGCTCTGGACAGCTGTAGCTCTGTCATGTCTCTCGGATGGGCAATGCTCGCTTGAAGAACCGTGAAACACAGCATTGGGTGGATTGGGCCAGATCCCAGGCACCGACGATGAGCGAGATCCCGGCGTTGGCTGCTCTGGCCATTCTTAATGCGAAAAATAAAACCATATTACTTTATTTATCGTATGACACTGAGGGAATTATTATGTTCTGATATTGAGTTACAAGAGCTTGGATACAAAAGAAAATTTCTGTGGTAATGATAACCTCCAAATAAACGCATTCCAATCAAAGCGTTTTGTCTGTTTACAAGAATAGCTGATGTCAAGCTATACATATTTGATAATAATACGTATTATCATGTCAATACTCAAGTGGGTTGTAAATTTGGCTATGGTTTTCCATGTTCAAAGTTGTAGTTTTGAAGTTAGGAATTGTAAGTACATAACAGTATCAAAAAACTTGCACTTGGCGCACATGATACTTACGCAGTGTTTATAAGAGCAGGCAACTTCAGGATCGGATGAGCATTGAGCACCAGCAAAATACATACACACTTATCCGAAGTCTGTTTATCGACTTGATTCTAAGTTAGAATTCTGCTTAAGTACCCTAATGGCAGCGATTGCAGAAAACAGCCAATGTGCCACTGGTAACATTTTTAATTTTTCAGTTTTTCTTCGGTAAATTAGTTGCTAAGTACTGAGTCGATTCGTTAAACTTTTTGAAAATTGTTAAGTTCAATGAGTTAAAAATTTATGTAGTGTACATGCGAAAAAGCTTTTTAAAAAATGAGGTTTAGCTATATTTACATACTAAATTTTGAGTCAACCTGTGTTTTTTACATTAGTTTAATAAACAAATACATTATTTAAAATGTAATTATTATATTTTGCCATGACATATTTTTATCGCTAGATATAGTGATACTGTGCTGCAATAGTGCAGATAACGGTTTTTTTCCGTGGGACGGCAGGCTCGGCCTCATTCGCTTTCCTATATAAAAAAAGGTGTAAGTGCAATACGGTCTTTTTAATTTGATGTTTAAGGTATTTCTCATCGACTTAACATATAAAAGAAGGGTTAAGTACTGTTGACAGTCTTTCCCCGCTGTAAATCAGCGCGAATCCTCAAGTTTATGTCACTTAACGGTCTTTTTTGGACGCTAACGAAAATTATCACTAGTTTTTGCAATTTTAATTGAATCATTAGTATAACCAGTATAGTAAAACCAATAATGGAAATTTAATTTCTAAAAATGTCATCACACGTCATTACACGTAAAATTGTCTAACGAATCGATGGATATCAAAAACTCATTTTCGAAAAAAATGTCAGTTAACGGTCTTTTTCCGTGGGACGGCAGAATTGATCTCGCAAATTACTGTTGAGTTAATTTGCAAAATTACAATATGTAGCAACATGCTTTAACTTGAAGCAAAACTCACTAATGCTCTCACCGTCACTTTTTATGCACTTTGTAACACTGCTTCTTCACCTGCAAATAAAAAGGGGTACCAACGCAGCATTGACAAACCCCGTTTTCGTACGTCACCTCCATCCCTCGTACACCTTGGATTTCTTATCCTAAAAAGGGGGATTAGCGCAGGAGTTCTCCCGTTCTACGGGAAGAACTATTAATTTAACACCAACCAATATCTTCAACTATTCCTTTTATTAATCACTTAAAACTAATACACAGTACCCCTATACATTATACACGATACGACGCGACGTTTCACATCGTTACTTGGACTGCGCTGCAGTGACTCCACCTCGCACCACGCGAGCCACGAGCGCACGTCCACTAAATCCTGCTCGTCCTAGACCAGGAGGAGCTTCTGCTTGTCCTAATTTCATGCTAACATACACACACTTACACTCCACAATCTAACACACTATGATATTCTACTGATCCTCTCTCTCTCTCTCACTCTGTCTCTATCGGTGAGTTGCACGATGGTTGCCTTGTTGCCTTCTTTTTTTCTCTGTGTGTTTGATCCTTGTACTTCTGCTCTGTGCCTTTAGGCGGGCTTGTTTCAGGTTCATTGCATGCTTCTCTACTGCAATTCCAGTGGAGAATGTTATCTCCAAGGGAGATTGCACCTGCTTGGCTCCTAGAGGACCTATACTAAGTCTAACCTCGAAATTTTAAGAGAGCGTCGAGTAAGGCGTTAGTGCAGACGACAGTGGTGCGTCAAGTGACGGTAAATTTCGATGTGTTACAACCTATAGACTCTGAATTATGGGCTCTGATGTTGAGGAAGAAAGCTTTGAGAGCACTAATGATATTTTGCTGGCCGTTGGGAATGTGAAATCGCTTCATACCAGGATGGCTGCTTGCCGTGACACGCTGCTAGCCCAGCTTTCCACTGAGAAAGAAACAAACAGGAAAAAGGAGCTACGTGATGATGTCAATTAATTTCCGGATGTATTTAGTATTCTTAAAAGTGCATATTTGAGTAAATTAGCCATAGACAGTATTGTTAACTTGTGCTCTAAAGCACTTTAGAACGCTTGCTCCAGTGTTAAAGATGCGTTCTATGTTCTCACTTCTTCCACAGGCTCAATGGTCAGTGCTACAGAGCCAATTTATGATGATAAAGTGGCAAAGCCTGGTGCAGCTAGACGTGTTTTGTTATGTAAGAATAAGTCCATCCCAATTAGTCAAGCCAAAAGAGTAGTACATGGCCCATGTGAAAATGCACTAGAAAAATGTTCATCCTCACAGGAAACAAAAAAAGCTACTTTGAGCTCTTTAAAACCTGTTGATATGCAACTTAAGGTTAGTAAATTTACATTTTTGCAGGATAGTCATGTTGCTATTAAAGGTGCTGCCCCTGGTTCGTTTAAAAATTGCAAGGAGCTGAAAAAAATAGGTATTGAAGTGAAAGAAGATATCAAGCTTGATTCTCGGATTATCATTCATGATATCCCGATAGAGTATTCCGAGGATAAACTTCGTGAGTCAAAATCGAGCAAAACCTTCCAGCTTGCTCTGCTGATGAAATCAAGATTTTGCACATGTACCCAGTGCATGAAAAGAAGTTTCGCTCCTGTATCGTGCAACTTAAGCCTAGGCTTAGGGCACAGCTGTTTGAAGAGGGTCGTATCTTTATTGGTTGGCACTCATGCAGATTTGCTGACCATGTTACCTTGCTTCAGTGCTACAAATGCTTGAGATTTGGACATGTTGCGGCTGACTGCAAGGGTGAGATCTGCTGTGCATACTGTGCAGGAAACTATCAGTCTAAAGCTTGTCAAGCTAAGAGTTCACTGGGCCGTGTTTGTTTGTCGTGATGCAAAACTCTCTAGCATTGCCCATAATGCAACTGACAGGTCAAAGTGTGTGGTTATAAGGAAAAAAATTGAGCCTAAGGCATCTTTAATTAATTAAAGTTATAAATAGTCTTCTGATTGGGCATGCGAATGCGCAATTGTTTATGAGATACCTCTACGATGTGCATGAATTAATTTCCGATCAAAAACCATAAATCTTTGGAATTAATGAGACGTTTCTTAAGCCAGATAAGCCCTCTAATTTGGTTGACATACAGGACTACACACTGTTTCGTCGTGACAGGTTACCTGCTCATAAAAGTAGAGGTGGTGTTGCACTTTATGTGCATAACTCCCTCAAGGCCAAACTTTTGTCCCATTCCGGATAAGACCAAGCATATGTGAAGAGACCCAAGTATTGGCTTGTTAAAATACAGATTGGCTCATCTAAATGTTTGTGTGTTATGGTCTACAACCTCCCAAGGCAGGATTCTGGTCTGAGGTTGAGTCAGCTGTATTGAACTGCAACGCTCCTTGTGAGGGTCCTTATGTCCTTATGTGCTGTACGATAAGCATGCTCCTTTTGAAACAGTAGTAAGAAGGCTGACACCGAATCTTCAATCAATTATTAGGGATCACAATAAGGCTTGGCAAGAGTATAAATGCTCTCCTTCGAGTTTCACTCATGCAGCTTTTAAGCTGATTCGTAACAGAGCTCAAGTTGAACTAAGGAATGCGCGTTATGCATATTACCATCTTAGTATATGCAAATGCAAGAATATCTCACAGAAATGGAAGATTGTTAATGCCATCGGTCTTACGAATAAAGCTGACACTCAACCGATATATGCTCCATTTGATTTAGATGTTGCGAATAGGTACTTCATTGGAAATGATTCTGGTATGCCCTTGCATGACCTGCGACATGGAACACAACCTAAAATTGATCCAGATGAGAGATTTTACTTTCGCCATGTTACAGTAGAAAATGTTCATAATGCTGTATTGTCTGCACGCTCAAGTACAATGGGTTTAGATGGAATATCTTTAAATTATTTTAAAGATCACATTGATTTACTATTGACTACTATCATGGATATTTTTGATACCTCTTTACAGTCTTGTGTGTTTCCCGAAGCTTAGAAGGTAGCTCTAGTAAAATCTATACCTAAGAAATCTAATGCCAAGGAACCAGAGGATCACCGGCCCATAAGTATTTTACCAGCAGTTGGAAAGATCTTGGAGATCTTGGCATACAAACAGCTTATTGAGTATATCAACATGCGCAACTTGCTATGTAACTTTCAGTCTGGGTTTTATGAGGGACATAGCACCCAATCTGCCCTAGTTAAGATTGTTGATGACATACGAGCTCATGCAGACAATCAAGAAGTTACACTCTTGGTCTCAATAGACATGTCTAAAGCTTTTGACTCTGTAAATATCAACCTGCTCTGTGAGAAGCTCATCTCCTTTGGACTGTCAGATTCAGCTTGCTCTTGGATACGATCTTACCTAACGGGAAGATCTCAGATTTTAATTGATCGTGGAGGCTGTGCTTCTGTATCCTTAAGCAGAGTGAGTGGAATACCTCAAGGTTCTACCTTGGGGCCTCTACTTTTCTCACTATTTATTAATGGTCTGCCAGATGTCTGCGAGTGCTCTTACCATATCTATGCTGACAACTTTTGTTTTTACGTTCATGGCCCCTTATCTGAGGCACACCTTATCGTTGACAAAGCTAACAGCATCCTAAACAATGTTGGTAAGTGGACGGATTCCAATGGGCTACATGCAAAGACTGAAAAGTTTAAGGCAGCTTGGTTTTCAATCCAAACTCTCTCAACAAGTTATACTAGATATTAAGCTAAAAAATAGTGTTATTGTTCCACCTGAGTCACTTAAATTGTTGGGCGTAACCCTTGATGCAAATTTAATATTTAGACTGCATAATACTGACATTGCTGGCAAAAGTTTTAGGGCACTTGCACACTTATGGAGAAATGCTTACTTTCTTCCCGTGAGTATTAAGCTCATGCTTGTAAAAGCACTAGTTTTCTCCATCCTGGATTATTGCCCGGCTCTTTATCTAGAACTATCTAGTGAGCTAACAGTGAAGGTCAGCAGGTGCAGGAATGCTGCCCTTCGTTTTGTGGTAGTCATTAAAAAGTCTGACCATATCACACCTACCTATCGTAGGTTTAAACTGATGACATTCGAAGTTCGATAAAAATTTCTGGCTGTGCGCTTTTTGGCCTCCATACTTAGGACAGGACAAACATCCTATTTATTGGATTGCTTTAGATTCAGGATCACTGAACAATTTGTGATAAGAGTGTATTATCTTGACCTGATTGTGCCCTCAGCGCGGATTGATTTTTTTGCAGCTGCTTTTGGAGTAGGTTCAGCTAAGTTATGGAACAAAATCCCGACGTGTGTTCGAGCTTATTTCTCTAGACCATGCTTTGGTGATAGACTCCACAGGCTTTTTCTTGAGAAACCTAGTCTATTTAACTCTTGAGCCTGTGATTTAGTCGATTTAGTGAATATTTTTATCTCAGTGTTGAATTTATTTTTAAATATTTATTTTTACTAATTAATCTAGTTATATTGATGATTGTTTATAAGCTACATTTTTCTTCTTACTTTATATATATATATATATATATATTTTTTACTATAATACCTACGTTTAAAATTACTTTTTTGAATAATTTATGTATTTGCATTATGTAGTAGAGTGTAATAACTCTACCCTTTAGTTTTGGTACACACTACGCTTTTGGCTAATTTTGATCTCGAGTCCTTGGCTAATAATAAACAAAGAATCTAATCTAATCTGTCTACTCTGCCTTGCTAGCTCTTGCTCTCTACACTCACACGCACTCTCTCTCATCCTCAATTTAACTCTCGTTATCCTGATCCATCAATCTCCTTCTCTCTCTTTTACTCTGCTATCTATTCTTATACACACGAACAATGGCGGTACTCTCGAGCATGCACCTCGCAGTCTCTCATACACCTCGTCTCATCCACCCACACACTACCTCTCTCTCTCTCTCTCTCTCTCTGTAACTATCTACGCTATTCTCTCACTCTCTCTTTCCCTATCACTCTTTATCTCTCTCCCTATCACTCTATCATTCTCCCTAACACTCTCTCTCTCTCTTTTTATAGCCTCATCTCCTGGTCAAATGTCAGCGAGTTCAACCCAGTGCTACGTTGTTTGGGGTTCTCGTTCTATGACTTCGCTCTCTTTTACCCTCTTTTTGTCTGAGCTCCTTCTGTCGTCCTCGACCTAGAGACCTCATCGTTGTGGGAGAACATAGCAGCTGCTAGACTTGCACACACACTTCTTTCTCTTCTCTCGACACACTACGCACCTTCTCTAAGCTTTCTCTTTCTTTTTCTCTCTAACTTTCTTTTCTCCCACCACGCAACAACCCGAAAAAATCACCGGAACTCTCACTGTTGGCACTTAAGCGTCCAGCTCAAGACTAACTCGTAAGCTCTTGCTTAGGCTATGGTCGCCTCTCCACCTCTACAGCTCCCGAAAATAAACGATTTGGAGAAGCTTTTAATTTATGCTTTTTGTATATACGTTACGTCAGCAAGAGCGTGTCGAGTGCGGAGACCATTTTTGTATCGTTACAACTTTTTAAATTTTAAAAGTTCTGTTATTTAACTAGGCACGGCTGCAGATGTATTTTTATAATCTCTACTAACGTTTTATAGTCCTTTGTTGACGGTTTGACCAGGGTACACAAGTTCCACAACAAAGAATAGCCATTTTTTCCCAATAGCATTGATTTCGATCCATAGATCTCAATTATCTTCTTTTACAACAAACGGCTCAATGTCAACAATGATTCCTCTCGAGACCATTATTTCTTCAAGCAAGGCCGTGGTTTCAGACAACTCTTTTTTGATTCCTGCGCACTTTACTTTTAATGATTCAAATTCACTGTTACTGATACAATTACTGCAGATATCATCCGACATGATTAATACATATCATGAGACACCTACGTAACTCATGTGGGGTACGAGTAAACAAGCCACAATTCCCATTGCTTTCTCATTAGTAATACGTTTTTATCTTCATCGCCAATGTAGTATATTTAATGGATATGAGTAGAAGTGTCACTCACACTGCTCGCCTGATGTATGTCGCTATAATACTACATATACACCAAGTAGGTTTATTTTTCTTACTTGGAACTTCTTCTTAAGATGTAGATGGTTAAAAACTTACTAAAGAGTGAGGGCGCACAGTGGGATAAAACCAAAAAAGCTGGCCAAAATGAAAAAAAAAAGTTACTGGATAGGTAGTTTTTTTGAGAGGGGAGGGGGGTTGGCTCTAGGACACCTCTAATAGTGAAGAATCAGTCGGGAAAGGTTAGATTTGTTTCTACAGTCTGCAAAATTTGCGGTTGCTGTTGAACTTTGTTCGTTTGTTGTTAAACCCTAATATTTCGTCAAAAAGGTGTAAGTAGTCAAAACGGTATAAAAAGTTTACTAATCAAGAAATTGCAGTCGGTCCAAATGGAACCATCTGTAGAAGGTATATGGAGTGTATTACAATTAATTTTACAAGTATAATTAAAATTATAATAATTTTTCAGACAACAACCATTCTAATTTTCTTAATGGTTTAACAAAAACATAATTTTTTTAAGCTGTCAAGCACAATTTACAAGCAGATATATCTGAAGTGTATTCGATTGTTGAAAACTTGATGTCCAGTTAGCTGCAATCATTGTATATTTTATCAGACGCCCATAAAAGTACTGTTAGAAAAATTTCATCTCAGATTAAAGAAAGGTGGAATAAATGTAATAAAACGGAGTCAAGATTCTTAGAAAGTAATAGAGAATGGTTGAATGGAACTAATTAACTACAAGCAACAACAGAGCCAAATATAAAATCAAGTACAGGCAGACCTTCTTCCAGTTTTGCATCTCCCTCTAATAGAAGTAAGCGTCGAAAAACATAAATAATAAGGGCAGAAGTTAGTACGAAGGAGCTTGCTTATGCGGCCAAATTATTATAATATGTTAACGAGTTTCTAGCCAGTTTATTTAGTAACGTTGCAGGATAAATATATCTGTAATATAAGCGAAAAAAATTTATTTAGCCCTTCTCACAGTCAATTCAAAAAGTGAAATGACTTTCTTTACGAAATACTTTTGAAAACTAATTTACATCACGTTTGATGATGCCAAACGAAATTACGTGCTGAGGGAAAGATAGATGCTGCAAAGGTTGTACAAGAGGTCACGATAGGAAGTTCAACAAAAGCAAAAATCTGCCGTAAATCCATGGGAATATCTGAGGGTAAAAATGTATTTACAGGCGATGAAGCACTTCCTTTGATCATTGAATTGAAATTATCTAAAAACCAATATCTTCAGCTGAGTAATGCTGGCTTAAAAACAAATGTCAAACTCTTTCCATCGTATAAAATAATAACAGCTGCAAAACAAAAATGCTATCCAAACTGTTCTATGGAAATGTCTTAATCAAACGTTAAGTGGCAGTCCAGCCATTGCTACATCATACAGCTGAACCAATTTTACAATCTCAGATTGATGTTCTAAAAATGTTAAATAAGGATGAAGGCAAGAATTCACATTTGATTTCTAAATGGGGTTGTGAGTAAAACCCTTGAGTAAGAAATTTCAGATCAATTACTTGATTTTTCGATTTTTGGCCAGTTTTTTTGGATTTGGTCCCACTGCGGGGCGTTTTAATTCGTATTTTTCAGAAGTCATGTTAATGCAGTACTTTTTCCAAAAGCACTTTTAAGCCTTTGTAAAAATCTTTACTTATTTTCAGTATACTAGAGCACAATGAGCTTGTTACGCTGTTTCCGTCATCACATTTAGAAAAATAGTCCCATAATGTTTTACCATTATCCTTACGATTCTTACCCTGACATGACTTTGAAAGCGACATAATTAATTTTCAGTGTACCCTGGTAGAAAATTACTACATAATCTGGCTAGAAACTTGTCAATGTACATGTGTAAATGGGCTTATAACATATTGACGGATTTCTAGCCAGCAGTTTATGTAGTAACGTTGTAGGATAAATATATCTGTAATATAAGCGAAAAAATTTAGTTAGCCTTTCTCACAGTCAATTCAAAAAGTGAAATGACTTTCTTTACGAAATACTTTTAAAAACTAATTTATATCACGTATGATGATGCCTAATTTACCATAACCAATCTTTACCCATGATGAGAGCACCATTCCCTGGTAAAATGAATAATTCAATATTAAAGACACGACCCTTATAAGTAACCGAAACATGCATAATTCTCAAAGGTACCATACTTTGACCCGTATAACATCTAAAGTTACGAGTCATCGATACTAATTTTACATTATTAAAATACCTAGACAAAAATTTTTCTGATGTGTCTCAAATACATAAACCCGTATGGATTTCAAAACTAATCATTTTGTTTTTAACCAATAAATCTACAATTAATGATTTCACTTGCTTCAAATTTTCCGAAATTGAAAATATTTTCTCTCAAACATTACTACTGAACACTTTGCATCTGATTTACCATCAACAAAATAGTTCTTGCCTCTGTTATAATCTTTACGCAATTTTGCGTTGTAATATTGGACACTATGCAAAGTTCATTATATACATGCGCTAAATGTCTTTTCTTATTACATAATTTATATACATTAAATACATTGTCTCTGTACCTACAATTTTTTGCTATGTTGTTCGCATACCCACGACAAAAATACGATTTACCTCCGAAATTCTTCAAAAAATAGTCCCATAATGTTTTGCCACTATTATTTTACAACTGCTGCTGCTGCTCTACAAAATTTTATTTTAACTTTTTGATTTATCTACGTTAGAGTTTTTTTTTATTCAAAATTTTTATAAATTTAGTTGATCAGTAAAATAAATCAGCTTTGAGCCACTCGTCACATCCTCTTTCATGCACATTTTCTCAAAGTCAAGAGAATTATCAGTACTCAGAAACAGAACCTGAAATAATCACTAGATTTTCATCAATAACTTTCATAGCACTCATTGGAATAAATAAAATTTAACATCATTTCTAAATCTATTTTTGGTAAATTTTCGGATGTTTTTTAAGAAATCCTGGATTCATGGTGATTTAAATACTGATACGCAAAGTGTCAACAACTCTCTCAGTAAACAAAAACAGTCTGCTATCTGCTTCGAATAAAGTGTATTCAAATACAGTACAATGACGTCTCAAAGCAAAAACTGACATCATTAATCACCGGTCGAGTAAACCTTCAAAATTCAGAAGTTTTTACGTTACTTTCAAGTATTATCGATTTGAATGAGAGCTTTAATGAGCCCTGTACCATGATAAGGGGAACGACAACATAACCTCTAAAACACAAGGCTCCTATTATGAAACGAAGAAGATGCATTTAAATAACATGTGTGTGCTATAATAGGAACCTTTTGTTTCATAAATAGGAGCCCAACTTTCCAGTATGTTTCATGATAATATCCGATTTACTGCGTAGACATTTGTTTATAAAATAATTATTTAACACCTAAATTTATTTAAAAAATTGTAAAATTGTAAAATTGCTCGAAAATATTTAGCGCTTATATTGATGCCTAAACTTTAGATATTGAATCTGATCACGATTTTATAATGATTTTTTTTTTTTTAATTCTGCCTAAAATTGTGCCATAATAGGCTACTTAACCTACCTTATCACGCTAGCGATAAAAAGTATTAGTTGACTGAATCTTGCAGTATGCAAGTTGTCTACTAGAAATTAAATAGTCAGGATACGTTACAAAATTTTCGTGATTGTGAAACGATGAGGCTACTGAGACCTCTCTAATTTTGAGACTTATATGTAGTTTCAATTTTGCTTTTCATTGTACGTCTTTTAAAATATTAGAAATCTACTCTCGTTGTGGCCAATAAATTGGAAAGTTACTTTGATATGTATAAAGAGAACTGATAACACAATGAAATTTGTGAAAAAAATAACATGAAATATTTTAAAAAAAATTTATACTTACACAAAGTTTCGTGAGATCTTATGAATTTCTGTGCACTCTGTTGCTGAACTTCCGTTACATAAGCGAATGCTCTTCGTAGTCTACGTGTATTACCATCTTTAATAACATACTCTAAAATAACCATATCACCATACACTGGGTGATTTTGGCGCTGTAATTGAGTCCTAGAAACAGCTGCGTAAATGGCAAGTGAAGAAAACCTTAAACCATTAGGTGTCTGCATTTGTTGAACAGAGTGCCTTACAAGTTGACATGGCAAAACTACTGCTGAATGGTATCTGAAATATTAATTTGATTGTCTAAAAATTATTAATTTAAGTTTCTCAAAATAAACATTACTTAAAAAGTTCTCATAAGCTCTGTTTATTTTTAACATAATATAAATTCCTGATATCTTCAAATACATTTTAATCAAATTTTAAGAAATGTTATTTTAGTACGATGCAATGGTTCATTTTTTTGCTATTTAAAATCTACGGTATAAAAAATCTACGGTGACTCTTACAAGCATTATAACGATAAAAGAGTTTAATACTATTTAATGCAAGATACAAAAAAAGTGCACAACTATTTAGATACATATTATAATTAAAATTTATAAGGTAATGACAAGTAACTTATAATAAAAATGCCTTTAAAATAATCTAATGAATCTCCATCTAGAAATTTAGGTAACCTTTATGAGGCAGGTAAAATTGTTGCTTTAGTTTTCCAAAGAATTATAGTATATATATTTTTCTGTGAACGGTAACTCAAGCTACAGGCTTTACCACAGAAAAATTAGTTCAAATCAAGTGCCAATTTCAGAGTGACATTCAATTTGCAAAAGTATGGGTTAAATTAGATTTTTTTGTAATTTCAAATTTAATTCGAAATTTTATTATTGGGGTTTACGGTCAGCACAAAATGGGTTGGGTAATTAAGGACGTTCATTACAATTAGAGGGGAAATGTAAAGAGTGCAGTGAGGGGAGAGCGAGCATACGGCAGCGCCAGAAACTGCTTTGCATGCATTTATATAAACTATATATAATCGTCTGACACTGTTTTTTTTTATTTGATTGCAAAAATAACTTGTCGATCATTCTAAAAATTAAATGTAATACCAGTACTATGGTATTACGTCATGCCAAAAAATTGGACGAATTCTAACAATTTCTATGTGAGCTTTCCATAAGATTACGTGTTAAATTGGAGTTTTTTCAACATTTAATATCTAAAAAAACGGTGCCATAAAATGGTATCAAATTTTACATGAGACTTTTTAACATCATTACGAGTATCCTGTTGAAATTTCAGCAAGATCGTACAGAAAACGCTATGTATGATGAACGTCCTTAATATGGAGCACACACTGACAAAAGTGGTGTTAAAAAAAGTATTATAACTATACTAAATTTACTATATTTTTTAGAAAAGCTAAGATGTACTCACCTGATGCTGCAAATTATTACATTTCAAATAATTGTCATTACATTTTAAATATTTATTATGTGCTAGCACTACAAAAATTATTATACACTATAATAAAAATTACTATGTCTGAAAAAGTAAAAATCATAATAGTATAATTTTTACTATACAACATAGTAAATTTTGATCGTAACCACTTGAAATTTTCCCACATTCTAAAGTCAAAATTACTATATGACATAGTAAAATTTCCGATTCTACTGCATTGCTATTCATTATAGTAAAAATTACTATGTTCAAAAGTAATTTCATTCGATGTTTATAGGTTGTAACAGGGTGTCTATACTCGCTTACGGTTCTGAAAACTACTAATTAATCCGAAGAGTATTGTGACCGGGACCGTGCTTCCTGGGTACACACGGAGACACAATCACATTACAACGCAGACAACGAGTCCGCTTTCCCTTGCTCTCGTCTGTTTGCATGAGGGGCCAGCTCTCGGTGTGTATGTGTGTGTTTTTCGCTCGATCGCATTAACAGCAAGGCACGTACGGCCGGGGAAGGCTTTCCAACGGCACGCAATAATTCGACCAGATACAAAGAGAGATTAAACGGCTATCACGATTTTCATGCACGCACTGCGCTTACCTGGCTTTTCGTAGCCTCGTGTTTACGTTTGTTAGCCGAGCAGATGGTCTCTCAACAGGAATCCTCGGCCTGGTATCTTGCTGGCAAGTCACTTGTTCGCAGGCGTAAGGTGGCAGGCGCTGACAAGGCGATGTCGAGGCTGTCCCGTGATGTCTTGGTGTGCTTTGCGAGCAAGAGACACACGTGTGTACCCTATCTATACCTAAACTCAGAGATGAGTAGAGAGATTGCTAACACCAATGCTACGATGCGAGACGACTTTTTGGTACTGATCAGAGCGCCCCGCCGCGGCCAGCCGTCGAACCGGGTGCACATCTCAGTACTCGTATCGGACAGCGTGCGCCTACAAGAAGAGGAGTGGATTCGCGTGGAAATGGTCATATAGGCGCACATTTTGGAGAGACGTGGAAGGGGTATACCGAATGTGTGTCTACGAGAAGAGGAGTGGTAATGTTGACTATAGCTATATATCTGAACGCACAGCCAAAGCAAGCGACGACACGAGTTTTTCTCTTTTGACTGCAACCGAGTATATCGTATATATATTAAACTGATTTTTGCTCTTGCTCTTTTTTTCTTTTTCCTCTACTTTTAATACTTATTTTGAAATTCAGTATTATTTTGAAAAAATGTTCAGCTATTTTCTTAAGGATGGCAGTTCAGTTATAATCCCTAATTTATTATTTTTTCTCGTAATTGTTATGAACTGTAGGACGAGCTCCGAAGGTTATTAATGAAAGTAAGTGGCTTTTAGATTTCTAAGGACCGAAGTTTCGGTAGCTAAGTTGCGCGATGCTTATGCCGCCGCTCGAATTGTTTTTCTATCACGGGATCGATTCCAACTTTCTGTAGATTTTTTTTTTTTTAATGCAGTTCATCGTTCAGGTTACATTTCTTTTGTTTACGTTTCATTTCAATTTATAAATAATGTTTCCACCTTTTTTTTTTTTTTTGATCCGTTGAAATAAATATATTTTTTATACTAAATCTATTCAATAATTTAGTAAGTTAATACTTCTCGTTGGTAAGGCCATTTCGCAATTTCATAATAATAAAATAAATTTCTAAAGATGTAAGTATAATTTACACATCTTAAAACTCACAAGGAATGATAAACATCTAATGTATTAAGAGAGAAAAAATCCGAAGGCACAAGAAAACTTATACAAAACTGCCTAAACATTTTGATTTGCGTCTTTTGTTGTAAAATGTAAAAAATCCCATCAGCACCCATATACTGCAATTACTATAGATAAGTTATAGTTATTTTTATTTATCAACAAATTAATAATATATTTTGAAAAGTTCGTTATGCCTTAGAAACATGCCAAATTTTTTTTTAAATTATTGTTACATTAGACTCTTACATTAGATGTTTATTATTTTTTGTGAGTTTTAAGATGTATAAATTATACTAACATCTTAATAAATTTATTTTATCATTATGAAATTGCGAAATATCCTTGCCAACGAGAAGTATCAACTTACTAAATTATTGAATGGATTTAGTATAAAAAATACATTTATTTCAACGGTTCAAAAAAAAAAAAAAAAAAAAGTTGGCAACATTATTTATAAATTTAAATAAAACGTAAACAAAAGAAATTTAACCTGAACGATGAACTGCATTAAAAAAAAAAAAAATCTACAGAAAGTTGGAATCGATCCCGTGATAGAAAAACAATTCGAACGGCGGCATAAGCATCGCGCAACTTAGCTACCGAAACTTCGGTCCTTAAAAATCTAAAAGCCACTTACTTTCATTAATAACCTTCGGAGCTTGTCCTACAGTTCATAACAATTATTAGGAAAAATAATAAATTAGGGATTATAACTGAACTGCCATCCTTAAAAAAATAGCTGAACATTTTTTCAAAATAATACTGAATTTCAAAATAAGTATTAAAAGTAGAGGAAAAAGAAAAAAAGAGCAAGAGCAAAAATCAGTTTAATATATATACGATATACTCGGTTGCAGTCAAAAGAGGAAAACTCGTGTCGTTGCTTGCTTTGGCTGTGCGTTCAGATATATAGCTATAGTCAACATTTCCACTCCTCTTCTCGTAGACACTCATTCGGTATACCCCTTCCACGTCTCTCCAAAATGTGCGCCTATATGACCATTTCCACGCGAATCCACTCCTCTTTTCATAGGCGCACGCTGTCCGATACGAGTACTGAGATGTGCGCCCGGTTCGACGGCTGGCCGCGGCGGGGCGCTCCGATCAGTGTCAAAAAGTCGTCTCGCATCGTAGCATTGGCGTTAGCAATCTCTCTACTCATCTCTGCTAATCTCTTCTGGCCTAATGGCCCAGAGCGTTCCGCACTAATACGCATCGCAAGACGCTTGTTTCTCCTTTCTCTCTTGTACACATTATGACACCCCCTTCTCTCTCCCGCCTTCTTCCTCGCACAGTCTAGGTGAGCTTAAACGGCGTTCAGGTATTAATCGCCCGTTACAAGGTATACATGCCGATTAGATTTTAAAATTGCGTTTAAACTAATGTAAATATTACGAGAAATATATTTTTTGATTTATAAGGGTTAAGAATTTATACATACAAATAATTTTCAATCGACTAATTATCTGTGGTCAACACTGTGGTCTACAGAAAACCTTTTGGTTTTTAACTTTATTGTATGTATCATTAACAGTACACATTCATACATGTACTTTATCCATGCTAAGGTAGACATACCATACCGTGGATAGTGGTTACGGAGTCTAATTTGAAGGCTGAAAGATAAAAGTTCAATTTCCACTTAGAGCAGATAATCTTAAAATGAAAATATTTTTAAAACGCATCCATATCTATAATCTTAAAGAAAAAAAGATCTGTATCTTAATCTTTTGTTAGTTACATATTCCCTGTGGATAAATAATATGAATACATAATTTTCTCTTGAATATAAAAACTACTTCTAATCAAAGTAAAAATTACAACGTTAAATAGCAAATTTTAATATAATCTGGTTTTATTATGTAGCATAGTAATTTTTATAATATGGCGAGTGTGTCTCAGTTTTTCCTAAAAAATATAGTCATTTTTATTATAGTTATAATACATTTTCTAACACCACTTTTCTCACTGCAAGCTCATTAAATACCATACGATAACTTATGCACAGAGAGTTGGTTTCCTGTAAGTATACAGTGAACGAAATTCGTACACCTACAGATGGCGTGCCGTCCTCACGAAATAGAGTGAATGTCCAGCGTACACTGAGATTTCTCGTGCATGCGCCCTACTACTGCACGATCGTCTATGTTCACTTGGATTTCTCGTAAACGCTGTGAAATACTGTTGGCACGTATCATCGTTTTTTGTGAATCTTACATATCTCGTATTTTCATTCGTTTGCACTATAAAATATAAAAAAATTATGGGCTATTGTTACGAATAAAATTCATAAAAATGCAATCACAAAAATTTATTTAAAAATACAAAATTATACGTTAACTTGAACATATACTTGAACAAAAACATTCATACATAATCTTTCTGTTTTATGACCGACTAAACTCATGAATAACTATTCGGGCTCACTACTTCACTGACTAAGTCATTGCGTGTACGAGAAATCTCAGTGAACACAGTCGTTGGCACAAAAAATCCGAGTGAACACAGACGAGAGCCCAGTAGTAGGGTGCATGCATGAGGAATCTCAGTGAACACAGACGAGCGCGCAGTAGTAGGGCGCATGCACGAGAAATCTCAGTGTACGCTGGACATTCACTCTATTTCGTGAGGACGGCACGCAATCTGTAGGTGTACGAATTTCGTTCACTGTATACTTACAGGAAACCAACTCTCTGTGTGGGAGACAGTTTTTTTTCAACTGCTGCAATCTGACAACACTAATGAAAATACAGTCACAGTTATCAAGGTGTGTCTAAATAAACTATTACACTCAGAAATCGAGGAGGAAATAAACAATATTGTTGAACTGTCACTTTAACAGAATTTTCTTTTAATGGCCTAATTTTCTGTTACAAACACATATTTAGTGAGGAGCCTGGACGTTTCAAACATTACAAACATTGACTAATTCTTAAAAAACAATAAACCTTTTTTTATAAAAAAAATATCCCATACCAATCCATTTCAGAGAAAAAGTCAATATAGAGATTTAACGGATGTTACAACTGGATAATATTGAAAGATCTTTTAGGGTACAGTCCTACAAAGCGTCATAGAGTTGCGAAACAGAACAAGCCAATTAGAGTTTTAGCGTGCCTTTCTATTATGCTGATAATTCTTCATGGTCCGTCACTTTTATAATTTGTAGTGTTTGCTTTCATCGGGAAAAAATTAGAAAATTAAGCATAAGTGTCCTGCATCCAACATACTTAAATAATGTTCATAACATAATAATCAGATGCCTAGGGTTTAGTTTTTATATTAACAATTTGTGATCTTATGTGTTCTTTAAGGAGGTTTGGGAGTATCATTCAGAGAGGCATGAAACGGGATGTGCCACGGGCCCGCGCAGATGTACCCCCATTACTAAGTGCTTCCTCTTGCACAAACATTCAACTGTACGATTGAAATTGATGACATTTTTTAAAAATCGATCGACTTTTTCTGTCCTTTTTGTTTTTTTATTACTAAAATATCTATGAAAACGTTTCTTTTGATTTTAACACATTAAAAAGGTACTCTCATTTTGTTTACACCATAACCTTACCTTATTCTTTATGAGAGACCACGATAAATTGTCAATATTTAATAATTTTTTTCTGGAAAATTTCCCTGGTAAAAAACATGAAAAATTGATGTGCACAAATATAACGTACACTATCTTTGGCCCGATACTACATTTTGAACTTTTCTAAATAACTTAAAATAGGCTATTCTGTATGATATACACACAGAAAAAAGCTACAGGACTGTAAAAGCAAAGGTAAATTTGGAATAGAACATTTTAACTGTTGTAATGTCGATTTTAAGTTACGTTATGGTCAAGAAGTAATGCGAAGTACATGCGTACGTTATATAGGTATACATACATATTCTTAATGTATTGTATAAGTTCTTCGATAAGCTCACAATGATTTAACAAAGATTAATAAGTATATTTTATTCATAATAAATAGATGAAATTGTTGATGTGATCAATTTTATTTGATTTAGCCAGTTTGTTGAACTCTTAACTCAAGTGCTGATAGAAAAATGGTTTTTAAATCCTCTGAAAATCATGGATTTCTTTGAAAGAATATGTATCACTTGCTCAATCGATTATAAAAAAACCAAAAAGACTGAACCTACCATAACGTCCAGGTGGGGGGTAATGCAGATGTTTTGCATAAGTTCAAGTGAGCTTATTTTGTTATTACATGATACTTTCTACTATTTGATGTATAAGATTTTTTTTTAGCATTCCTTTAAGTCGGCTAAAAGCAGCAGCTCAAAAAATTGTTAATTTATTTAGCAGTGAGATATACTAGTACGTACTGTATTCCATTTCACACAAAAAGCAAGCTCAAAATTGGTCTTATTGTAAGTAATACTTTATTTTAGCACCTAGAATGCACAAAAAAAACTAAGAAAAAATATGCTTTCAACAAAAAAAAAAAAAAAAAATCAACAAAATGGATATGAAGCACACGTGAAAAATTATTGTCATCGAAGTAAGTCAAAATTCAACAGATTTTTTTTCTTTTACAGTTAATATGTAGAACTTTAAAACCTAATAATTTTTATTCTTCAATATAGACGATGCTAATAATGATCTCTATTGGTTAAGCTTGAGCATTGAGCCCTTTGCAGAAGTGGAAAATAAAATTTATGCAAACTTTTTATAAAATATTATGACAATAATATTTGGAACGTTCCGGAAACGAATTTTAAAAATTGAAATGATCACTTTAAAAGAAGTCAAACTTGTCAAAAAATAACCAAGAATAGATTTTTTCAAAAACTGTTATCATCGGAAAAAGTTACTATGCCACCTTAGCTGTTTTGGGCCGAGTTTTTCCGTAGAAATTTTCTTCGGAGTAATTCCAGAGTTTTTTCCTTGCCTCACAGGTCTTCGGGCCTGAATGAATGCAAAACAGTGTTAGGGCTGTAGGTAGGAATTAGCGGATCCAATGCCAGGCGCCAGGCAGGGAGGAATAGCAACCTTACCAGCGAGGAGTGGTCCCTGTAAGATGGGGCTTCTCCAGGGATACCAATTAACCTTGATCCAATGATTCAGTAGAAAGCGCCGGCTTAACCAGCGAGAAGTGGACGTCCTGAAATACGAAGTCTTCTTCAGGGAGAGGCTACACAGTGGCGAGTAGACCCGATGCACCATTGGTGCAGAGAGTGTCAACTTAACTGGCAAGGTGATTCGCCGGAGATATTTACACTGTGCCGATGGTACAATTAGGTATGATATCACTTAAGAGTTTGAAAAATGGGTGCGGCAATATACCACCACGCATAGGTGGTGAGTGGGTGGCCCCGGCAACTAGGTCAAACTAGGCAGTCTCGGTAACCTGTAGAAAGAAAAAAAAAAAAAAAAGCTGACAATAACGCATGTATGTCAAAAAAAGTTAATTAATCATAATTATACCCCAATCTGAAATCCTCATGCTAGATTTCGTACTAGTTCCGTCCACCAACTTTTGTAAAAAAAATCCAGAAAGTAGGCCCCATTAAAAATGATATACATTATGTATTATTACATAAGCAATATATCAAAATCAAAATATTCAAAAAAAACGAAGGGTTGTGTATTTTTACAGCAATTTTCCACGATACGCATTAGGCGAAAACACCCAAGTTCAGTTTTCTGGCTTTTATAATTTAAGGTAGTAATTCACCTAAAGTTGTAGATGCACAGAAAACACGAGACGCTCAGAAAAATCTTAAGCACGCGTAATATGTACGTACTTACACATGTATATATTGTGTATTCGTAGATGCTTAGCTGTCGGCATTTTACTGAAATTTAGATCTTTAAATCAGGATTATTCGCAGGAACTGTACGGCTGCGAACTTTCATTTCAAGTTATTTGGTGCCATATATAAGTACGCTATAAGTTTAATGTAGAAATTTATTGTTTTTTTGTTGAGTAATTAGTAAATATGGTGATCTCGGAATTAGTTCTGGTACGATACGCGTGTTGAAACTCTGAACTTTAAATCCTTATTTTTTCGTTTTGGTACCGCTCGCTGGGCCTTTCGAAATTTTAATAGTTGATTAAAAATATACCAAGCAATACATGGTTCAAGATATTTTGTTATATCATCATTGCAAGAACTACTACCCTACAATCTGGAGCGAAGGCCCTACTGAAAATGACAAGCATTTTTATCACAAAATATACATCAGTAGCTTGTTTAATAGTAATAGATTGTAGTAAAATAATTTTGCCAATAATCAGATAGAAACGTTTGCTCTGTACATAATCTTTTATCATAACTAAAAGTGTCTGAATATGGGTGCAGTTAATAATAATCGGATAGGATAACGTAAGCCAACGTTGAAGTGTGCTTAATGAGTAGTGCTTGCGTGTTTCAGTATTATTTTCATCATCTTTCACAACATACGATGTAACGGTAGAATGAACGGATGGGTGGCGGGTTGAGCAGATAATACTCGTGTATAATATAATATGCACACAGAGATAGCGCCTGCGAGAGCTATGCACGCCTCGAGTAGCAACCGTCCCAGCCCGACTACCTGACCCCACCTGCGCTTCTCACTGGCAGGCAGCTTTCTTGGTTGCACTCACAGCGTAAAGAGGTCACGCTCGCGAAACATCTTTTTCTTTTTATTTAAAAGCAATCAGTTTTTGTACAAAGGTTTATCACTTTTTTAATCAGAGTAGCGCTTGGGCGGATTTATCTGGTGCGACGATTTGCACACAGTTGCATTAATGGTATCTTCATTTTGAGCGTTATTTTGGACATTCTGATCAGACGGTTCTTGCGGAGGAACTACAATCGGATTGCTACTTTCCGCGTTATTATTATCGCTAAAAATGTTTACAGAGGTAGGTGGACCAACGCCACTAGTAGGATTCATGGGTACATTGTCGTCGTCGGAGAAGTCATTCAATTCGTGTTTGTACGGTGTGGACGTTAAGTGCCATCGGTTGCGGCGGATTGAGCCACCTTTTTCGGTGTTTACAATTAATGAATAAGGACTTTTGTCAAACGCAGTAATTTCACCATGAAGGCGCATGTCGATTACCCAAACTCTGTCACCTACACGCAACTCTGATAGCTTTACGATGCAATGGCACCTATTGTATGTGTCTGCTTGCCTATCCTTTCTTTCTTTTCCGCGAGGTGCTACTGCGTCGTGTACGATAAAAGTTCCAAGATTTTTTGGAAGCACGGGGACGCGCTATCTTATTTGACGCGAGAACATTAGTTGAGCCGGAGAGTAGCCATTTCCCAAAGGTGTTGTTCTGTATGACTGCAGGCCTATATACATATCGTCACATTTTTTAATCAAGTTTTAAGCAATTTTCACGGGTGCTTCCGCGGCTCCGTTACTTTGGAGGAACTAAGGTCAATTAGTCCCATGATTAAAATTGTATTCGTTCGCGAATTTCCGAAAACCAGATAAAAATTGCGTGCCGTTATCTGTACAGACGACTTCAGGATTACCGTAACACGCGAACAACTGTTTACAGTTTTCGATGATTTCCGTTTCGTATATCGATTTTAATTGGCAAATCTCGAAAAAACGCGAGTAATAATCGGTTGCGATTAGGTACCACTTCTTTGCTTTAATAGTTCTAAATCGATTTTCTGCCAAGGGCGAGCTGAAAAACTTTCCTTGACAAACGGCTAATATATATTCTTCTGTTTTTCTACGCAACTAGGGCAGTTTTTAATCAAATTTTGTAATTGGGTACTTAATCCTAACCACCACAATGATTGCTTTGCTCGGTCTCTGCATTTGCTAATGCCTAAGTGGCCGTCATGTAATTTGCTTAAAATTTCCAGTTGTAAACAAGGCGGAATAATGAGTCTAGGACCGAATAATACATAACCGTCCCAAACAGAAATTTCGTGTTTGTGTTGAAGATATGGCAATAACTTGTCTGGTAATCGCGAGTTTAACGGCCACTCAGACAAACAAAACTCTTTTAAGTTAGCGCACACAAAATCGGATTTTTGTTCTTCACATATTCGTTCTAACATGTTTTTAGATGACAGCAAATTGCTGATTATAAGATCTATGTGAGTTTCGATTTCGCCCGGAAAATCGTCGTTATTCTCTTCGATCTGAGGTACCAGATTGTGTGATAATAAATCAGCTAGAATCAACTGCTTGCCCGGAACATAAGTTACTCGGAAATTATACCGCATGAGACGCATGCGCATTCTTTGCAATCTAGGAGTGAGCTCATCTAGAGGCTTCGATTGCAAGACTTGTAGTAGCGGCTTATGGTCCGTTTTACGCTTAACATCAGTACCCTATATATAATCTTTAAATCTTTTGCAAGCGAAAACTAGGGCAAGAGTATCTTTTTCGATTTGGCGGTAATTTTTCTCACACGCGCTCAGTGAACACGACGCGTAGGACACGAGCTCGCGATTGTTTGCTATGTTCTTATGCATGAGAGCCGCGCCCAACCCATAGCTTGAGGCATCCAATTGAACGATAAAATTTTTTTGTAAAATCGAAATGAGCCAGAATAGGCGCTGCCGATATGTATTTTTTTAAAGTATCAAAAGCGCGTTTTTGCGGTTTGAGCCATACGAAATGTGAATAATTCTTAACCAAGGAATTCAATGGCTCTAATAATTAAGTTTTATTTGGGATGAACTTATTAATATAATTAATTACTCCTAAAAATTGCATTACAGATTCTTTGTTTTGCGGTTCCGGGAAGTTAATAATCGCAGTCACACAAGCAAGCAGTATCTCAATACCTTGCTCGGAGATTTTATGACCTAAAAACTCGACTTCCCGTATCGCAAACGCGCATTTTCTTATATTAAAAGTGACGCCCTCTTTTTCGAGGCATTGTAAAATCACTTCAAGGGTATTTAAATGTTCATTTATGTCTTTGGAAAAAATTAAAACATCGCCGATATGTACAGCAACATTAAGAATATCGGCGAAAACCTCAGTAAATTTTTTTGAAATATAATCCGATGCACAATTTACCCCAAACGGTAATCACGTGTGCATAAAACAACCAAACGGAGTAATGAACGTCGTTAGAGGTTGGCTCTCTTTATCCAGCTCGATTTGATGATAACCTGAAGTAGCATCTAATTTTGTAAAAAAATTGTGACCCTTTGAGTCTAGGCATCGGATAAAAAGCTCGTCTTATGTTGTTATTTAACTAGGTGAAATCACCACAGAGCCTTATTTCACCGGAGTCTTTTTTCTTAAACACTACGATTGGGTTTCACCAATCGGTCGGTTGATCTACAGGTACAATTACTTTACGTGTAACTAAATGGTCTAACTCTCTTTTCAACGCGACTGACAACGGAATGGCAACTGTGCGAGGGACGGACAGAGAAAATGAAACGGCATTTAAGTACAATTTTTAACGTGGATTTAAATAATCCTTAACCTCGAAAAAGTTTGTCATACTTTTTTAACAATATATCTAACGCAGTCACCTCGGGTTGCACATTGCCAACCTTTTTTATCAAACCAAATTTACTTACTTCCGGCTTTCCGAGCCAATTACGTTTGCCATCGCGAAAGACGTAAACCTTAACCTTGAACGTTTTGAACTTATACATAAACTCGACGTTTAACATCCCGGCGGTCGATATTGTTTTTTCATCTGTACTAAGAAGAGTTTTATCTGCGGGTATAATTTCTTGGAGTAAAATTTTGGGTACACTACTTATAGCCATTCATGTTGCTTGCGCGCCTATGTCAATAACAAATCTAACATTGCTCGGAAAATCTTTGATTTTTAAATCGCTTGTAAAGTCAGCGTCGCTTACCGGTGACACTAACGCGTAAGTAGAGGCTGCTCCAAGAAAAGCGACGTTGTTATCCTCTTCCCCTTCTTGCTCTTCTTCTTTTACGTTTCGTACCACGCCACTTCTGCAAGTGTGCGCACAATGTCCTATTTTCTTGCAATTTCGGCACGTAGCCTTTATGGCGGGGCAATTCTTCAGATTTGGATGTAGTGGATGCTCACACCGGTAGCACGGAGGCTTCTCGGTAGACGCGCCCAAGCTGGCCCCACTCAAGCTATTCTTGGAATCCCTGACTGGCGGCGTGCGAGTCTTATTTTGGCGTGAAATTTCGTCGACTACTGCGCGATCCAATGCGATTTGCCGGATGATCTTATTTTCTCTTGACTGAATCTCAGCTGGTCTAACTGTAACAACTGCTTTCTCCAGCGTCAAATCAGCTGTAAGCTGAAGCCTCTCTGACGTCCTCGTATCACGCAGGCCAATCACGATTCAGTCACGAATCAGATCGTCTCTTAAAGTCCTGTAGTCACATGTTTCGGCCAGACCATGTAACGCGGTAACGAAAGTGTCGACACTTTCACCTGGTTGTTGCACACGCAAATTGAACTTATAGTACTCAAACATCTGATTTTTTTTTGGCACGAAATATTTAAGCAATTTACTTTTTACTGTCTCTAGCGTAGTGCCGTCTGTTATCGTCGGTAACACTTGTTACATAATTTCTTCTGCCTTTCCGCCCATGACGTAACACAAAAGATCGATCTTCTTTTATTCCGGCTTTGTTGTAAGACCATCCACGGAAACGTACCTATCGAATCTTTTTACCCACGAGGGCCATGATTCCGGTTTGTCAAAGTTAATTCACTAGGGGGCTACACCAATGACGGTGGTTGCACAGCGGCCTGTGATGATGCTTGGCTTGACTGCGAACCGTCGTTTGCAATTGCACCCTTAGTGACTGAGCAAAAAAAAAAAAAAAAAAAAAAAAAAACCGTACAAAATCACTCGGAGAATATATGAGTTTGTTTAGAAAACGTCGTGCGGCACGTAGCGTTCTTGCGCAAATGGGTTTGGATTAGCCTTGATTACTTACTTAAATTTACCAATTCACCATGCGGATTACACGGATATACCTTTTTACTTCTGACACCATGTAACAGTGAGATGAATGGATGGGAGGCGGGTTAGGCAAATAATACTCGTGTACAAGTGCACACAGAGATAGGGGTAAACGCACCATCTACCGTACACCCGTAAAGTCACTTTATTTTGTTACCATGATTGTAAGACAGTTTGATACTAAATATTGACTCAGTAAATTTTAAATTGTTATTTAGGATCTCAAGAGAGCACCGAAATTTTTTTGAGGTGTTAGAGCTTGTTAAAATTATTTTATAATAAGAATATGAAATAGAAGTCATGTTCCTATTTCCGTACCGCCGTTCTCATTACCGGACCCCATCTACTGTACGCGTTCCTATTACCGGACCCCATTCACCGTTTGACGACAGATTTGACTATAACCTCACATTTTTGTTTACAACTGCATATCGATCTCAGTGCCTGCTACATAAATCACGATGAAAATGTCAAAAGCAGAGAAAGATGGAAAATCGAAAATTAAGGAAAAAACGCCAAGTCAATTATGCAATTCAAAAAGATAGCAGACAGAAAAATCAAAAAAAAAAAAACAATTACAGAGAGAGAAACAAAGATTAGAAAAAGAAAATAAAAAATTACGAAAGCAAGAAGAGAAGTTAAAAGCCATTGTAAACAGAAAAAAGTCTGTTGAGGAAGATTTAATAGACGAGACAGAAGCTATTGATTTACAAAAGCAGATTGGAGAACTTCAAGAGAAACAATTAAAACTAAACCAAAAAAGAAACAAAGATCCATCATGAGTAACTTTTGTAATGCAAGTTATTCTTGAATATTCATAACATCGTAAGTTGATTACTATTATAGTCTCAAGCTTTTTTACTGATTTTTGTCAGTCTAATTAAAATATTAAAAAGTAATAATATCTCATGATATAAAACAGAAATCTTTTTAATGAGTAAATTTTTTTTTAATGAATGCAAATAAGTTATTTCATATAAACAAGCAGTAATTAAACTTAGATTAGTTTCAGCTTAACGACAATTAAATCTATTAATAATAAATAAAACATCACTTGGCAAAAATTATTCAAGAATAACTTGCATTACAAAAATTACTCATGATGGATCTTTGTTTCTTTTTTGGTTTAGTTTTAATTGTTTCTCTTGAAGTTCTCCAATCTGCTTTTGTAAATCAATAGCTTCTGTCTCGTCTATTAAATCTTCCTCAACAGACTTTTTTCTGTTTACAATGGCTTTTAACTTCTCTTCTTGCTTTCGTAATTTTTTATTTTCTTTTTCTAATCTTTGTTTCTCTCTCTGTAATTGTTTTTTTTTTTTTGATTTTTCTGTCTGCTATCTTTTTGAATTGCATAATTGACTTGGCGTTTTTTCCTTAATTTTCGATTTTCCATCTTTCTCTGCTTTTGACATTTTCATCGTGATTTATGTAGCAGGCACTGAGATCGATATGCAGTTGTAAACAAAAATGTGAGGTTATAGTCAAATCTGTCGTCAAACGGTGAATGGGGTCCGGTAATAGGAACGCGTACGGTAGATGGGGTCCGGTAATGAGAACGGCGGTACGAAAATAGGAACATGACTTCTACTTCATATTCTTATTATAAAATCATTTTAACAAGCTCTAACACCTCAAAAAAATTTCGGTGCTCTCTTGAGATCCTAAATAACAATTTAAAATTTACTGAGTCAATATTTAGTATCAAACTGTCTTACAATCATGGTAACAAAATAAAGTGACTTTACGGGTGTACGGTAGATGGAGCGTTTACCCCTAGCACCTGCGAGAGCTCTGCACGCGTAGAGTAGTAACCGTGTCAGCCTGACCAACCGACCCCGCCTCCGCTTCTCACTGGCAGGCAGTTTTCTTGGTAGTACGTACAGCGTACAGAGGTCGCGCTCACGCAATAATGCCTAATTCAGTGTTGTAAAGTAATTAAAAAAAAAAAAAATTGTTAAAGTATGGTATGTTAAACGTGTAAGTAAGTAAGTAACATTTATTAGACCATGTGGTATAACCACGTTTGGTCTCAAAAGTTTAGTATTACAGAGTATAATATATAAAACACAAGGTACAAAAATATGCAAATTAATTTACAAAAATAAATTGACATTTACAAAAACATTTACAAAAATAAATTGACATTTGAAAATTTGGAGGAAAATAGTTAATGTATAATAAGAATGAATGAGAAATAAAAATGAAATCAAAAAGTGAAGGTGCAAATTAAATACAAACTAAAAGTGAAGAACAAAAATAAAAACAAACTAAGTAAAGTGATGATCAGGTCGCATGTATTAGTTTAAATTTGTATGGGTATATGGGTCCAGAGTAGGGTTTATACATTTTAGTGGAAGAATAACTAATCAAGAAGAAGAAAGGGCGTAAAAACATTTAAAGCCTAGGTGATAGCCTGCATTTAAAACTCCAGTCGTTCTTATCGAGGATAAGGAGAATGTTGAATAAGGCATGCTTGAAACTATGTATAAGTGATGGTTCAAAAATATTCTGATGGATTTGAATCATGAGTTTTGACGATTGAACAAGAAAAGATTGTCTAAACGCTTCTGACCGAAAAATGGGGCAAATCAGATGCTGCGCTGGGAGGCGAGAAGAGCGCCTGAGGTCAGCATGAGAGCTAGCAATAAGATAACTATTAGCTAGGTACGGGGGATATCTGTGAGCCAGAACAGAAAACGAGACCATACCCAAAAAGTAATCACGGTCTTGGTGCTGATAACCAGCCAAGTGCAATACGAAAAGGTGTAACTCTTGATCTCCACCCTATTGTGCCATATACAAAGCGGACACATGAGTTTAGGGCAGTATGCAAGCGCTGGTTAGCCGCGGAATCAATGCTACGGTATGCTGCTGCCATACAGTCAAATAAAGGAAATATTAAGCTCTCAACAAGCTGTTTCTTTAAAGAAAAAGTCAAAGCATGTTTGCAGTGTTTTAGGCCATATAGTGAGCGGTAGACTCTGCTGGCAACGTATGTAGCATGTTTGCCCCAATTGAGGCTTTGAGTGAGCCAAATGCCTAGATTTTTAACTTCGGTTGCATATTGAAGGCAGACACCATCAATGGATACATATGGACCGTTTGACAAGTCTACACGACTCACAAGATTAGTACTACCAAGAATAATGGGTATAATTTTAGGCAAACTGAGTGTAAGACCATTTTCACTTGCCCAATGCGCTATAGCCGAGGAATCAAAGCTCACTTTGTCGACACCAGAGCGAAATTCATCCAGGTGACAAGAGTAGTAAATTTGTAAGTCATCGGCATACATAGTGTATTTACAGTGGTGAATAACCTGCATTAGGTCGTTAATGTAGATTAAGAAAAGTAAAGGGCCCAATACGCTGCCCAGCGGCACACCAGCAGAAGAATTTAACCAGTCAGAGAGGATGTTATTATCACCCCTCACAGCTTGGGAACGATCAAGTAAATAGGTATAAAACCACTCCAGCGCATTATCATCACAGTTCAGTTTGCGAAACTTTTCAATCAGGCGAGCGTGCGGAATCGTATCAAAGGCTTTTTTAAAATCAAATAGTACTAATATAGTTATTTGACGTTTGTCCATCGCGGCACGGGTATCATCTAGAATGCGGAGAAGTGCAGTTTGAGTACTATGCTTTGGACGAAAACCTGTTTGATGTGGATTCAAAAGTTCATTGCGTTCTAGATAATTGTATAGCTGAAGATGAACAAGACGCTCAGTCACTTTAGAGAGTTCGGGTGTCTTAGCGATTGGGCGCGTATCAGATGGTGAGAGTGGTGATCTGATTTTGGCAAGTGGAGTGATAAGAGCGCGTTTCCATAACATAGGGAAACGGGCTTCAAGAAACGACTTATTAATAATAAAAGTCATGGGTTCAACAATTTAGCTAATTGAAAGTTTTAGCATAGCAGGGGTAAGCCCATCAATTCCACCAGATTTCGAATTACAGCGCTGAATGGCTCTGCGCACCTCATGAGAAGTAACGGGCATTAGGCTGGAAATAGGTTTACTGGTATCAAGCGGACAAGCCAGAGCTTTAAGCAAGTCTTCTGGGCGAAGTGGAGGGCCAGCATTGGTAATGCCACAGTAAAAATGATTCAGTTCATTTGGTGAGAAGCGTGACAGAGGTGATGGTAGTCTGTTCCCTGTTAATCCGAGTTTACGTATCTCACCCCACTTACTTTTAACGTCAGGTGCAGAATTAAGTTTAGTGGCAATATACCGATTTTTTGCAGAGTCAAGAAGATTTCGAACATTACTGCGTAAGCGGCGAAACTCATTCAGCAGTGCCACAGAGTTCAATTTCGTGGCCCGCTTGTACAATCTGTCTCTGTGCTTCATAAGTTGCCGAATCTGGGATGTAACCCAAGGCTTTTTGGCAGATTTGATAGTAATAAGACGAAGTGGAACCAGGGCGTCGAAAACCAATAGAAGAGCATCAGAGAAATTACAGGTACGAAACTTTAACGTGCACTCGATAAGAGAAAAATGAAGATATTTTAGTTTGTTGCTGTTGTTTTTATAAATTTGTATTTAGTGTCATTCTATCAAAAATTTTATAGTATTATTTTATTATGAATTTTAAACACTAATATTCTAGGATTTGCATATGGTCAATCTATGATATTGATTAAGGAAAAGAAAAATACTTTGTTGATAAATTTGCAGTTGTTTCGTGTTTTGCCGTTTATCCTTCATAGTTAATTATGTATAAGTATTTCGATAATTAACTATAGTGTTGTGTTAATTTATAACTAATATTTTACTGTCTTAAGTATACTACTAGGCGTGAAAATTAATTTAGTCAGTAATTAAAAAAAAGTACCTCATCTTGAGACCATTAACAATCGATAGACAACTCTAAATAACAAAAATCAAAGTAGCTTTTCGGTGACTTTTTTTTATATTATTACAAACTATTTTGAAATTAGAAAAAATCTTAAGCACCTGAGTAGAAAGAACATCCGGGATCCTGACGATAAGATCTGGAATGGATCCAGATTTCTGATCCGTCCTGGATCCGTTTTATGCACAGGTTTGGATTCATCCCAGATCAGACTATGAAAAAGAGTTTGTCTGCTGCACTTGTGCTCTCAAAGTCAATATTGCACGGTTTTGTATTTTTTTTTTAATTTTATCATTCATAACATGCCAAAATAGACTCGGTACGAAAAAATTGCAATAAATAAATTAGGGATGAGATAAAATAGAAAAAGTTGAAAGTTGTTAGTAAAAAAGTTACATGTTATACAATATGCAGTAAATTATGCAGAGCAAAAAAAAATTTCTTTCAAAGAATTAAATGTTAAACGTTATTTTATGGAGGTTCTAGCGAAAATGAAAAATGTTAGATAATGCTAAAAAATTAAGTTCTTTTCAAGTACATTATATGTGCGTACGAATTCCTTTAATATTTTTTTCCAAGCGCATTTTCGAGAAAAAAAAACCATTTAATTCCACATGTAACGTTACGTTTTCTCGCCCTGCAACACGTAGAGTGTCCCGGCCAGGGTGGTCCCGAAGCAACGCTCAAAGACACTAAAATTATCACCGATGTCTGCACTGGAAATGACGCAAATGGCACTGCACCTGAAAGCGAAAAATACCACCACTTAATGACGCTCGTGGCTCGGCCAACTCAGCTCGGCTCCTGGAGACTCTCACCTAGAGGAAGTACCGCCAGGGGTAGCCCGTCAGTAAGCAAGTAACTCTCCTAAAGAGAAACGAGTCCCACGACCTGAAAGAAAACGCTATCTGGCAATGGCCTACAAATAACGACACGAAATGCAGATTTCTCGGATTATTAAGTTCACTTTATTCGTTATTACACTTACGCGGGCGTCTAGGCCCAGAAGTTCTCGCTCATACACATATACTCCCGCTCATACACATACTCTCGGACGCGGCGCTGTTTACAACAATAGACGACGATACTTTTGGTACATATACGCGGCGCGGCGATTACAAGTATATATACACATGTGGCGAGGTACTACAAATCCTTATTTACTAAGTACATGTGTGTGTGTGTTTTCGTACGGCGTAACTCTTGATGCATTTGTTCCCGCAACTCTCTTGTCTTCTTTTCTCCCCTTGGCGCTACTCTTGTATCCGATTACTCTCACTTAGTACATGATACACACAGACCCAGACCTTTATTAGCTCTTTGTAAATAAAAATAGATTCCACCTTGATGACGCGTTTCGGCGCTTAATACTATAGGGTCAGAGAAAAATGACTCCGCCATACACAATTTAAAATATACTTTTATAGAGTTTAGTAATTAAATTGTATTTAAACTACTATTTAAAAAATCGAAAATTTATTTAATAATAAACAGTTTTTGAAAAGAGAAAAAACGAGTAAAAATAAAAATCAGATGGAAAGTCTACAAAAAATACATTTAATAAAATTTATTTAGTAGCCTCATAAGAGCTTACGTTAAATTGTTTAACTGAATGATTTTTTTCTCTTGAAAATACGTCTAGAAGAAAATATTTAAAAAATTTATGTAATCAAAAAAAACAATCTTTTTTTCCAGTGCTATACCTACATTTTTTAATTTCTTGCTAGGACCTACTTAAGAAAAATTTGGTGAGTTATTATTTTTAAGATAAGTACTAAATATTTGTATTAAACAAATATGAAAAAAAAAACAGATTTTTTAGACAAATCACTCATGTCTTATGTTACTAATATATGAAGCAAAGTCACTAAAACCGGTGTAATCGCTAACCACGAAAACTACTGAACCAATTTTGCTGAAATTTTGCATAACAATTCTTGACACTTTGACTTGACACTTGATGGTTTTAGTATAGTTTTTATCTTGAAAAAATTTATAACAAAAGCAATAAATAAGCTAAAAGTATTGCAAAAATACGCTAGCTTTGCGTTTTAGTTCATTCAAATCCGCTAGGTGGCGTCAAAGTAAAATGGAAACAACCTGCAGTTGAATTAAATAAGTGTGGTTATGGGCTCAAGCAACGTACCAAATACACAGCCGTTCATCGACAGTGCATAAAGCCTAGAGCTGGGAGTCGTGCAGCTGGATATCCTAGCTACTGACGACACTGTTCTCTAATGGACAAGCGACTTACGTTGAACTTCATCTTCAACCACCATGATTAACAAGTGCCATCAATACAAAGGCGTTCTGAATGCTTACATCTCAAACCAAGAAAAACCCTGAGTTCGAGCAGCTACAACAGCCTCCTCAGTGGTTCGTGGCAACGGCATGTGCAAAAAGAAGGACTTGTGTACAGGTTAATGTGCGTTTCATACTTTTAAAGTAAGGTTTTAAGCTTCATGTAATGATTGAAGTGAAAAAAAAATTAGTTGCACGATCATTATTTCCCGGAAAACATGTTATTTGCCAGCTTTTGTAGTATTACAGCTGTTGTAGGTGTAAAAAAATAGCAAAACAGATTCGTCTCCGTGAGGCCTGTGTTAATTTACCCCATCTTAGCTATATATATTGCGAAAGACGTGACGTTTTGGGATCCCAATAAGCATTCAACTAGGAACCATCGATGCTCTCCGAGGTCTGCACTGGGCGAACCTAACAGCTATGAAGGAAAAATAAACTTTAGCAAACGGGACAGTCTCTAACAGGCAAGTATCACGAACCAATCTACCCACCTTAGATCACCAAAACGACTGAGCTCGGCAAAAAAAGAAGGTCCTTTAGACACCAACATCTCCGGCGTAACACCGGGAGACGTCGGGAAGAGCTCTTCCACTAGCTCTAACGCTTTAGATGTTGTAGTTTTCTTCTCGATCAGTCTGGTGCTATAACAACAGGTCAGACAAGATCATCCTAAGGTATAGAGGCAATTACGTTGGCTGGAAACTTTAGTCAAGAAAGAGTTTAGCTTGACGGTCCTTTTTAGGGCTATTGGACGTCGAACTACCTTGGCAACAAATACATTACAACCCAACAAAGTTGCAGAAAAACAGCCTTTAGGGCTCACAAAAGTTTGAACTATGCCTGTAGTCACAAGAGAACGAATTGGAAGGACAACTTTTAAACGACTAAACAATGTTTAGAATTTTCGGCGTCAAAAAAACTGACGGAAACTGACGCAGAACATTCATCGAGATTGAAGCAGCAGCGTCAAATTTGACAAATAAAGAATCTATTACGTGAGAGATCGGATTTCTATTTCAACCTTGATAGTAATCACTTAAATCATCCAGATTTTTAAATAGGGAGAATAATGTGTATTTGTATTCATTGTGACAATAAAAAATGGAGAGATTAAGCTCTAGAACTTGGTCGCTCTGGTAACAAAGTTGTAAGGTTGGATAACACAAATTATTATTATATATTTTTTGTCAGTTTTAAATATTTAGAGTTTTAACAAATAGCCCTTTTCATTCATCATAACGGGAGAAAGTGCAAATCAACGGCCCTGTAAGTCCGGCAGTTATTTTATGGCGTAAGGAACGCACGGTACTTCTCAGCATAATTATGCTTTTTTTACTTTTTACAGCTTATTATTTGACAAAATAAACTGCATGGATTCTGAATATTTTGTTTTGAAAAGTGTCAGGAATAAATGTGAAATTTTTAACTGAAAATGTTTTATATTACATGTTAACAACTTCAGTGTTCTATTCAATGCACCTTGGACGAAGCCCAGGGAGGGGGCGCTAGTAGTATTATACTTACTGATAACATACTCGACAACATATTTAGAATGTTCAAAAATTTTCTAAATAAACAAACTATAACAGCACACAATGCTTAAAAAAGTGATACTAAGCCAATATTTGTGGACACAGAATATCTTATTACTTTCTATTACTGTGGTAGTTCCCGTCCGGGTCCGGATAATATTCGGCTTTGATGAATTATCTGGATTACATCCGGAACTGATCTAAACCGATGCACAATCTAAATCCGGAACGAATCAAAAATTCTATTCCGGCTGGAGTCGGCAATAAATGCCATCATTAGTTCTTTTTACCAAACTTTTCACGTGTCAAAATATACTTAAAAGACTGCAATTTTTCCAACTGAATGCTAGAATTTTTATTTTTATTGTATTTGCTAGCATTCACAAGATATGACAAAAATTAACTTCGAAATACGATTTCTACATTGACTCACTAATTCAACAAATTTCTAATTTTTTTTCTCCTATCAGTGTACTGACAAATGATAGAACATCAAATAAATCCCCTTAATCATCAACTGGTTTAGTTATATGTAAGACGATTGGTTCAAATTATAGTGGATCGAGCACCCAGAGTTTTGGTTCATAAACTTAAGCACATAATATATAGCACCATATACCATAATACATGATAACATTACGTACGATAGCATATAGAAGTACTTCTGTGCGCTCCTCTTAATTTGGGCCCTAAAGGATAGACAAGCAGGGAAGATAAGGGCAGTCGGTCGAAAGAATTGAGAAGAGTCTGTCATGAGAATTGAGAGGAGTCGGTCGATAATACACTTTTTTCTGACCAATGTAAGTAATAAAGGATTATCGAATATAAAACGTTCTAATTATCTTACGTGCACTCTAAGCCACCGTCTTCCCACGTAAAAGTTTGGTGCTAAGAGTGGGGTTGGCTTTTGTCGTAAAAATAAAAATTTTTTTTTTTATGCATTCAACACGTTATGGTTCGCAAAGACGAGGGTTGAAAATTTGAATTCAAGAGAAAGGGAACCGAGAGAACAGTGGAAAGTTGATAGTAATTTAGATGAACAAAATAATACTGGAAATGTATCTGAAAGCGAGAGAAAACCTGAGAGGAATAAGGCATTATTACAAAATAAACTAAGATCGGGGAATAAAAATCATGCGAAAAACTTTGACGACGACAATAATAGTAGATTCGAGGAAGACGCGCATATGACAAGACTAGAGCGTGGAGAGGCGAATCGCAAACAGCCATATGCTCCACTATGCGACAGGGAATTCCAACCCTCTACTACAACAGTAGAAATAATAGTTTTTATCCCGAAGATGATAAAAATGAAAGTTTAACGTGTCAGTATAACGAAAACAATTACACAGGCCCACAAAAAAAAAGATGTCAGTACTTTTAACCAGATACACTTTTTCTGACGTATTTTTGGACGCTGAATCCGACTCTGTAATAAAAAAATAGCCTTCCGCAAGATATTTTAAGGTTTATGAGAAAAAAACCTCATTTTTTTTAGGTTTCTTAAGAGTTTTTCGAAATTTATAAATAAAGAGAGTGAAAATAAAATTATTTTGACTTCAGAATTGAATTCTACAGGAAAAAATACATCGAAAGTCATGTTGTGGTTTTTTTTTTTCATCAAATTTCAATCCACTATTCGGCGTCGAAACGACTAAAAAAACTGCGATAAGTCACAATTTGCTTCAAATTTGGTTAAAATAACATTAAAATTTCGTTTTACGCTTTTAAATGAGTTTATATATATTGAAAATACTATACTGGGAGTTTTTGTGGTCGCTAATCACCAATTTGATGTCACATTTTTTTTAAATCCCTCTTAGAAGACGTTAATGAGTAAAATATGGAATACATTTAGTAATTTTCTTGAAAATTGCTGTTTTAAATGGCCGTTGTCAAGTTGGGTCCCAAACTGAGAAAAAGGGCCGAGTTGGGTCCTGGTCATTAAATGTTGATACCGAGTTGGGTCCCGGTCATTAAATGTCAGTACCGAGTTGGGTCCCAGTCATTAAATGTCGGTGCTGAGTTGAGTCCTTACACTCATGTCTAGTGATTTTTGCCTAGTTACTTTTTCATTCTTATAGCAACAGAGAAAATATAGCATATGCTTTCAAACAAACGCTATTTTTTCCGTCACACTTAATCCAGGCTTCGGACTGGCAGCATATATATATCTTGATAAATGATGACTTATATATATACTGGCGTATTTAAAAATGTGTTTGTGTTTCTTAAACATGCATATACTGGCTTACGTAAATTTTTCTGTATGCGGAGACTTTTTGTCATGAATAAAAATGCCAAGTATAGTATAGTCACGGTGTACTAGATAGGTAAAAACTTCATAGAAACGTCTTGAACAAATTGTAGTCGAGTTATAGATCCACTTTGAAACTGTTGCATCTTTTTATATGAAAAAATTTCTTTGTCATGAGTCACTGTTGATTTAGTTTTAGCACTTCACATTTTAACATAAGCTTCAGCTTGAACTGATTGTAGTGCTTCTATAAAGATGTATATATTTGGCCTTGGAGTGTAAAACATACTACTGAATCTTGAATGGAATGCCTCACAACCATTAGTTGTTCGACGGAGCATCAGGTTTGATGTAGTTATCAAGCACATAGTCACAGAATTTTTCCACTTTACTATTTTCTGGCATAAGAGCTATCAAATCGTCGGTGAAACAGTCACTTACATCATTTGGCTCAAGAAAAGGCAAACCAAAGAAAGTTTTCAAAAACTTGCCTATTTCAGATTGTACGTCTTTATAATGTGCACTGAGACCATCATTTAATTAAAGTAATACTTTAAAGCAACGTTGACGACTAACGGCAGTCAGCTGATAATCGTAGTATAATTGTAGTGTTTACTATGTAAGGTAGTAGTGGTTTGTTGTTGCTATGATAGTGACTAACACTGTTCAATATATAAGAAAATAGTGTTTGTTTGATAGCATACTGTATACTTGCTGTTATCGGAAAAATAAACAAGTAACTAGGCAAAAATCACTAGACATGAGTGTTAAGACCCAACTCGGTACCGATATTTAATGATCGGGATCCAACTCGGTACCGACATTTAATGACCGGGACCCAACTCGGTACCGACATTTAATGACCGGGACCCAACTCGGTTACAGGATTAAGGGATCTTATCGGCCGGGACCCAACTCGGCTTTTCCGTTTTAAATACCGTTTTGAAGTTTTTTCACGACTTGGTATATAAAAACAAGATTAACTTGGAATGTTAAGCATAAATTGAGCTTGAAATTGTAACGAGGCAAAATGGCCTCTATATTCTAAAATGCTCTCGCTGATGTAACGTGTATACAAAGAGCATTAATTTGACGCTTCTCCGAACTGTTTGTTTTTTGGGAGCTGTATACGCGCTGAGAAGAGGGAACGAGCACGCCAACGGACAAACAGTTGAGATGCAGAGACACAGCAGCGCCAGCAGAAAAGGACAAGGAAAGTGCGAACGCGACTACCGAGACACAGCAGCTGCTAAGTATGAGAGTGACTGCGAGAGGAGATACGTGGCGGCAGCAGTGGCGGCGGCCATTGCTTGAGCAAGAGATCGTGAGTCAGTCTGGAGTAGAGCCTCGAGCTGCAAGCTTAAGCGCGAGCAGCGAGAGCTTCGGTGGTTTGCGGGATTTTGTGGCGAGAGTTGAGAGAGAGAGTTTTCGAGAAGGTGCGTTGAGTGTTGAGAGAAGAGAGAGGAGTGTGCGTGCGAGACGAGAAGCTGCTGTGTTCTCCCAGGACAACGAGATCTACAGGTCGAGGACCACGGCCGCTGAGAGAAGAGTTGAGAGAGAGAGAGAAGTGAAAGGGTGAAGCCACAGGACGAACGACCCGCTCGAGGACGCCGGACGACATCACGCCGGGTTGGACTCGCGGACGTTTGACCAGGAGATGAGGCTAGAGAGAGAGAGAGAGATATTGAGAGAGAGAAGTAGTGTGTAGCGTAGACAGGGCGAGAGAGAGAAAGAGAATGTAGTGTAGACAGTGCGAGAGAGAGAGAGTTTGGGTTGACGAGACGAGGTGTACGAGAGACCGCGAGGTGCATGGGAGGGCCGCCATTTTTCGTGCGTGTTGTCGTGTATTAGGGTAGATAGTAGAGTAGAGAGAGAGAGAGGGAGTGTATAGTCGAGCAGAGAGAGAGAGCGAGAGAGTGTATAGCAGTGTGAGAGATTGGGAACGGAGTGTGAGTGTGTGCGTAGTAGTGTGGGTCGAGGATAAGCAGGAGCCCCTCCTGGTCCCGGACCAGCAGAACGTGGTGGACGAGCGCTCACGGCTCGCGGGGTGCGAGGCGAAGTCACTGCAGCGCCGTCCAGAGGACGAGGTGAAGCGTTGTGTCGTGTATTATGAAGGGAGATACTGTGTATTAGTGTTAAGTGTGTTAAATAGAGGAAATAGTGAAAGGTATTAATTTGTTATGTGTAAATTATTAGTTCTCCCCGTAGAACGGGAGAACTCCAGCGCCAATCCCCCTTTTTCAGGAGCAGAAACCCAAAAGGTGAGAGGGACAACGGTGACGAACGCGATCAAGATTTGCTAACGCTGCGTCGGCGCCTCTTTTCGTTTCAGGTCAGAAGCAGTGTTACAAAATTGATCATCAGTGACTCGAACAAGCCTGCGGTAAGGTATTTTGATTATTTTTAAGACATTGTCGTACTAAATTTATTTTCGCTTACGTACACGTTTTTCATTGAAGCTTCGATATAAAGGGTTTCTGCCACGTTTTTGTCCCCTTCTTGGAGTCATCCAGCAGTAATCTGCTAACACATTTATTCCTCACGTTCCTTGAAATCTGCGTTCAAATTCTTTTAAGTCTTGATGAAACCTTTCACCTTGCTCTTCACGAAAGTCACAGTTATTTTCAGGAAATTCATCAATATGTGAATCAAGAAAATGAAGTTTGAAGTTCATTAGGCAGCCTAATCTCTGGAAGTTACGAACCATTTTTTTCACAATATTTATGTAATCCACGTCTTTTGTGTTACCTAAAAATTTTTGTTGATACCTCTTTAAATCTTGACCATGCCGCTTTCTCGACATCATTCATAGTTGTGTCAAAGTTTTCATCTGTAAATGAAGTACGAATTTCAGGACCGTCAAAAATTCCTTCCTTTAATTAGCTATCTTTATCTAATGCCTTGACTAATTGTTTTATCAAACTAAGTTTTATATGGAGAGGAGGTATCAAAATTTTGGACGGATCCACGAGAGGTTCTTTAAGAATGTTCTGTTTTCCGAGTTCAAATGATTCTCTTGATGGCCACATTTTTTTTCCATAGTGATTTGTTCTATCTCTACTATCGAATGTACACAAATTAACAAATAACATGGGTACTTTGTAAATCCAGATTGTGGTCAAAATATCATAGATATTATTTTTAAGTCCTCACATATTTTCCAGTTGTGGTCCTCATATTTTATTTTCGTCAAGAGCAATTAAAGATTGCAATATTCCTCTTTGAGTACAGTTAAATATGCTAACGGGATAGGAGCATACTTGTTCGTGATGTGAAGAAGAACAGCTTTAAGGCTGCGCTTATCGAGATCAAAAGCAGAAAAAAAATTACAGTCAATAAAACATTCATATAGGATATGATTTGATAGTGACATTTCACAGCAAGACAAAACGTGGGTCCCTCATGTTGTCTAACATGAACCAGAGACTTCCAGAGATAAGACTTCGTTTTCTTGATTCACATATTGATAAATTTCCTGAAAATAACTGTAACTTTCGTGAAGAGCAAGGTGAAAGGTTTCATCAAGACTTAAAAGAATTTGAACGCAGATTTCAAGGAACGTGAGGAATAAATGTGTTAGCAGATTACTGCTGGATGACTCCAAGAAGGGGACAAAAACGTGGCAGAAACCCTTTATATCGAAGCTTCGATGAAAAACGTGTACGTAAGCGAAAATCAATTTAGTACGACAATGTCTTAAAAATAATCAAAATACCTTACCGCAGGCTTGTTCGAGTCACTGATGATCAATTTCAAGCTCAATTTATACTTAACATTCCAAGTTAATCTTGCTTTTATATAGCAAGTCGTGAAAAAACTTCAAAACGGTATTTAAAACAGCAATTTTCAAGAAAATTACTAAATGTATTCCATATTTTACTCATTAACGTCTTCTTTGAGTGATTTTTAAAAAATGTGACATCAAATTCGTGATAAGCGACCACAAAAACTCCTAGTATAGTATTTTCAATATATATTAACTCATTCAAAAGCGTAAACCGGAATTTTAATGTTATTTTAACCAAATTTGAAGCAAATTGTGACTTTTCGCGGTTTTTTAGTCGTTTCGACGCCGGATAGTGGATTGAAATTTGATGAAAAAAAAAAACCATAACGTGATTGTCGATGTATTTTTTCCTGTAGAATTCAATTCTAAAGTCAAAATAATTTTATTTTCACTCTCTTTATTTTGAAATTTTGAAAAACCCTCAAAAAACCTAAAAAAATGAGGTTTTTTTCTCATAAACCTCAAAATATCTTGCGGAAGGCTATTTTTTTTATTGTAGAGATGGATTCAGCGTCCAAAGATACGTCAGAAAAAGTATGTTTGGTCAAAAGTACTGACATCTTTTTTTTTGTGGGCCTGTGTTATTTTACACGCCTGAACAACGATAAAAGAAATGCCCCGCTAGATTGTTTGCTAAATCAACCAATAATTTTAATATTATAACGCATTTGAATAGAGCTGCGAGTAGTACACCACTGTATAATTGAGACCCCATGCAGTTTCCCTAATTCGAACTAATGATTAAGATGATGAAGTCAATAATACCCGCCCAATACGAGAAATGTTCTATAGGAATTTTAGGAAACAAATTGCGAGGTATAGCAGCCGATCAGTTCCGCACGCGATAATCATTATTCAACTCTAATGACGAGTTTTTGTCAGCTCTCTCTCGGAGACTGGGTAACATGGGAGGGGTAGAGATACTTTTATTGAAGCTTAAGACTTTTACGCAACGGGATAACGAACTAATCATTGAATATTGCGGACGATTTCAGCGGTTGCCCAATGGGAGTATGACGGCACATGAGGCGAACCCATACTTGACGCAGGCCGAGAAAGAAGCGTCAAAAAATAAATCAGACGGCGAAGCAGTAAGCAGTTCTTGTGTATGGCTTAAAGGCTTCGTATAAATAGAACGTTGTAGGGTTCGAGCCGAAGACATAAGAAGAGGCTATTGAAGCAGCTATTACTGTAGACAATGAATGAAGTCTCTACCAGTCAATCATAGTGCAAAAAAGGAGATTTAGGGCAGAAAACGCCGAGAGACAGTATGATGCCATGGTGGGCCTTGTCGGCAGCGATGCACCCGTCGGAAAGTCAGATACGGACGAGTGGAATGATGTGGATGATGTTAAATGGTGTTCATATTGCCAAGAGCACGGTGCACATTCTACTAGCGGGTGTGAAAAATTGTGACAAGATGTTAAGACAGGAATAATTGAAAATCATAACATTCACGAGGAACCAAAAATAAGAATAGAAAAAAAAGGAAGGTATGATAGGAAAGCAGCATACAATGATCATTACCGTCTCTACGAAAACGATAGGAATTTTTGTAGATAGCAAGACAATTATAGTAAAGTCCCTTATAATCAAGGTAATCACAAGCAAGGGAAGAAAATATAATTACAACAATAATAATTCTTATAATAATAACAATAATAATTATTATTATGATAGAATTATGAATGATTATAACAACAGGAAAGGTGATAATTATAACAGATATGACGACAGGAAGGGTGATTATCGTGACAGGCAAAATAATCAATATCCCCACCATGATAACGCAGGGACAATTATAGGGGAAATAATTATAACAAACAAAATGCGGGAGTGAACAACTCAACAACACAGCATTGAAACTCGTAGGATATTCGACGCGATCTCCAACTGTCAAGCATGAACCAACAATAAATGATAAATCACGGGTGCTCAAAATCAAGGTGGGTGAGAAGTATCATAAAATATTGGAGACTCATGCTATGACGCGTGTAAACAAAGCTATTGCTAGCAACAAGGAGTCACTTGGAAACTGACCAAAGAGTAGGGTAAGTGACGAACTCGATGAGCTGGCACACACAAAATGCAGAAAAGAAAAATCCAAGATTTTCGATCAAAACACGAAAATAACAGCACAGTTACCCGCAAAGATCAAAGAAAAATCTAATGCTAAAGAGAAAGAAGATGCACCGTTACTTTACACGGACGCGGTTTATATACAGACGCGGAAATCTCGATAATAAAGGAAGATTGATTAAAATTCAAGATAAAAATGAATGGCAGTGAAAAAGTGAAAATAAAAGGCGTGACTCACGGAGCACGTCAAACACTGGGGTCGGTGAAAATACCCCTCGGAAATGTTATGTGTACCCTGCACGTAGTCTCAAGTGACTTTCTTATAGAAGTGGGAAGAATAATAGGATGGAACATTTTTAAATTGTATGACGGCCAGATTAACACCATCGAGAATACTTTGACATTAAATAAAATCGAAATCTTCCTGGAAAAGCCGGAAAGCTTCGAAATTATGGCAAGAACAAAGCAAGTAATATATGCATATGTTAAACAAGCCCACAGAAAAACAGAAATGGGCTAGGTGCCTCTAAAAAAATTAAAAGATGAAATTTTTTTCGGCAACTTTGTTGCATTAAATAATGACAGTAAGGTGTATGCAAAGTGTTTGAATCCAACAGACAAAATAATCAATATATTGGTCCCAGTAGTGGACTTGTAAGAGTGCGAAGTTATTGAAACAACTGAGACAACGTTAAGGAAAGGTATATCAAGCTAGCACTACTAAGTTAAATTTCTTATTCCTAATCAGCAACATTATTTGTTGTTCATTTGTTGCCAAATTTAAAAGTTTGTCGCTCTAGCCAGTTTATAATTAATCGACATAAAGCTAGTCTGATATCAAGCTAGTACTACACTTGACGTATCTCCTCGTAGAAAGGACGTAGGGCAAAGTTACAGGCACCTTAATTTGTCGCTAAAAGATAACCCTATTGCCGATTTTGTCACGAGCTCAGCGTTCAGCTGTCTAGCGATTAACGTCCTCACAAACGTTAGGCTAGCGCTACACTCAGCGTATCTCCTCGTATGAAGGGCGTAGGGCAAAGTGACAGGCACCAAAAATACATGGTAAAATACGACTTATTTAAGTAACTCAGATTTTAAAAAATTTAAAATTTTTTTAATGGCTACTTTTATTATCTTTAGTTCACGAAGAACTATTGAAAACTGTTTTCAGAATAGCTGTGATTAATATAGTGTAAAAAAACCTCCATTTTAAAAAGACAAAGATTATTCATAAATTTTTCAAAAATATTTTTAGTCAATGCTACGCCAATTTTTTTTTGCACTCAATGTTACTTTTATCTGCTTATTTCACCACACAACGCCGAAAAGAAGAGATTTGCTTACCACTCAGCAAGAAAAAAATCCTGCTTTCGATTCAGGATTGGTAAAAAACCGTATACAACCTACGTGTCACAAATAAAGTAACATTTTATTTCAGAACAAACAAATATGAAAGATGTAGTAAGTATTGTGGTAGATGGGAAGAAAAAAATGCAAAAACGCCTTCTACTGAGCGATATAAGTCATTTGCATTCAGAATTCAATGCAGTAAATTCGGAATGTTCGATAAGTTTGAGTAAATTTGCAGAACTGAGACCAAAGTGGTGTGTGCTTGCTGGAGCGAGGGGAACACACAGCGTATGCGTCTGCAAAATCCATGAAAATTTTAAGGCAATGATAAATGTTTGTAATATACAAAAATTAACTGTTGATTCTGAATATCCTAAAAACTTTTAAAGATTATTTTAAGTTCGTACTCTGTGGAAACTCACACCCTGAGTGCTATTTACGAGAGTGCACCAATTGTCCGGGTTTAACACGCTTCTCATCTTTTGTTACAAGTATTTTTGATGATAAACATATTGAAGAAATTATTTTCAGTACATGTCAATCGACTGATCGTTGTACGTTAAAAAAAGAATGCCTACAGATTGAGGACTTTATAGAGAAGTTGTGTGAATTATTGGAGAAATTATTACCTCATCATTTTATCAGTAATGATCAAGCAAGTTTCATCTTGGAGCGGAAGAACACCTTAAAAAAGGGTGAAGTATTACTTCACTGTGTCTTTTCTGAGAACTACGCTTACGTGGCACAAAACGCAGCTCAAGCTTTTCATTACAATAATGAGCAATGTACGGTACATCTTGCAATTTTTTATTATAAATCGAAAGACGATATAAAGCATCAAAGTTTTATTTTACTATCTAATTCAACGTCGCATGATACCGCAGCTGTTTACGTTGTACAACAACTTTTAATACCTGAAATAAGAAAAATTGTTCCTGAATTGAAGAAAATTATTTGTGTGACAGACGGAGCCAAGCAGCATTATCAAAATCGCTTTCAAATGTGCAACTTGATTCATCATGAATCTGATTTCAGTATTACTGCAGAATGGCACATGCATGCTACTGCACACGGTAAAGGGGCTTGCGATGGTTTAGGTGCAACTTTTAAACGGGAAGCTACACGCGCAAGTTTGCAGGCAAAAGCCACAGAAGCACTCTTAACATCAAACGATCTCTTGAAATGGGCTACAAAAAAATTTTTAAATATAAAAATTTTATACTAAAGTGCATCACTTCATGAAAAAACCAGAAAACATTTGAATAAACGATTTAAATACAGCTCCAGCAGTAAAGAATATTCAGAATGGGCAAGCTTTTATTGTAGAGAAGAGTCTTTAAAGGTAATGAGGTACTCGGGAGCTAAGACATTTTTGAGTTGTACGCAATATTGATAGATTATTTTCAATAAAAATACTATAAAATCAGTATTGCTTGTAGCCATTTACAATTATTCAACAACAGACCTCCATTTCGTAATAAGCTAACCAATACAACTTTTATCATCGCGTGATGTCTTTTTATATCGGACTAAAATGTGCAAATTTATCAAGCTAGAAAACTTTTTTAAATACATGAACTTTTTTTCAAAAACGACAATTATAATTAGGAATCAGGAAAAAAATTTCCTACTTAGAATGCCATAGAGCATCATATAGTATTTTTATAATTATAAAATTCATCAATCTCGAAAAGTTTTTCGCCATATTGCATCCACCATCTTGAATTTTTTTAAAAAGCCCTAATTAATTTTAAAAGTCTACGGTTTTTTTTAGTGGCAAAAATTTGGAGCACTACAAATCTAGTATGAATCCGTTCATTTCCAAAAATTGTGGCCGCCATTTTGAACTCGCCATCTTGAGTTTGGCAAATTTTATCCCAAATTTGTGAACAGCAACCAAAACGATCCCCGTTAACTAAATTTGTTACAAATCGATCGATTTGCAAAAATTTGGCCACCATATTGGAGGTTTGACAGCCATATTGGATGCGGTCGAGATGATACCATTTTTTACGATTCATATGCAAAATTTATACACCTACATATACATGTAAGTCTTCTGTTGTGCCTACAAAAAATTTTTATTAAGAACTGAGGATAAATTTGTGATATTTCTTGTGGATGTACTCATATACGCCTGTATCTCTTGTCACTGCAACTCGTTTGCATAGTATGATTTTATTTTAATCTTTTAGGAAATAGAATGAATCTGGAAATAATTGAATTTCGTCATAGTTCACCTTAAGCTGTATTTGTCCTAATTTTTTAATCCAAGAAAATGTATTGAAATAGTATATTATGTACCTAGGCCACAAAGTAGGTCTATTAATGACCCAGCGAGGCCGGTAATGCGCGGTTAATAGTAGCCTTACTTTTTGGTTGTGGTACGTATCCTGTTTTTTCTTACACCTCCACCAAAAGTTTGACACAAAAATTCATGTGATTTGTACTCCTCGTTGTACTCATATTAATGATTCTAGTAATAGCAGCTCTGCTGAATGTATGTTTGTCTGAATGCGCGTCTTCGAGTCTGCTGTTTAAAGACGTTCATCACAGTAAGCGTGGCAAAACTCGAGAGCGGTGAGGGGGGAGCGAGCATGCGGCAGCGCCAGCAATTATTTTGCACGCATTTGTATACCTATACATAGGCGTCTGATACTGTTTTTTTATTTTATTGCAAAAATAACTTGTCGATATCACTGAAAATTCAGTATAATTTAGAAGTCAATTTTCCCGATGTTTTTTATTTATTCATGGAAACATAAGGAAAAAATAACTGTATCAGAAACTATCGATGATCTCGTGCTGTCAAAGTAATAGTGCCTGATCGGAGCATTCAATACATTACATATTTCACTAAAGCGTAAGTCATGCGACGTCATTTACGTATTTAGTACACAAATTTTAAGAAAATAACGTTCAAGAAATGAAATAAATTACTACTGTAACATTGTGATGTGACGTGTGTTATATAGATGAGTTTTACATAAACAAAATTCAAATAATTTGTTAATAAATCTTTGTTCTGCTTATGTTAATTAAATACATCTAATGATTTCCTGTGTTGCATAGACTGCAAAGGTTATTAGCTTAAGCGCAATTCCGAAATCGCGCCCCCACTGGGCACTTTGAGAGCGATTGGTCGTGATTAGAAAAAGACAGTACTATGAATTAATTTCCATATGCTTGTAGAGAAGCGACATTTAAGGGTCGGCCACCTGGTGAATTGACCCGGAAGCTCGATTTCATAACAATTACCTTTTCTAATCACGACCAATCGTTCTCAAAGTGCCTAGTGGGGGCGCGATTTCGGAATTGCGCTCAAAGTGAATACGTCCGTTAGCCGAATATGTATACAATGTAACGTCTGCTGCTGCTGGCTGCTGCACGGAAAAAACTTTTGAACGTACAGAGCCCAGTTACGCAGGCTAGAGAAGTTCAAATCGCTTTAAACTCCTACTGCACAAGTGTACAGGCCACCTTGACTCGAAGATCGAGTCACACGAGTTCAAAACAGCGTTCAACTGAGACTGCACGACCATGCGCGCCCAGTAGCCTGTAGTTTGGGCTTGTACAGTACAGCATAGCATTGAACTGCAGAAGCTCGAGGGGGGGGGGGCTACGTGAGCCCGACGGTTGTGCTCTCACAGCACAATGTCCAGGCTCAGCGAGCTCAGTAATTCTCCAAGCTCTCTCTCACCGAATTTCGAGATATCAGCAGGAAACTTTTGGGCTTCAATGAATACAGCCGTTCATTATACAGAACGCGTACAGGTAAATGAGTTAAAATTAATATGTTAAATACATACATGCCTGTGAATAATTTCATGAAACTTATTTAACCTTTATGTAACTCATTAATATGGTATAAAATTTTTAGGGTTAATTATAACATTTTGTTATAATGAAAACGAATATAGTATATTACGTACCTATATTTTACCGTACCTGTATATATATATATAATAAAGTATGTACGTACCTATATATATAATTAAGTATATATATATATATATATGGGAATTGGTCACTTTAAAGAACTTTTGAAAAGTCATAGATAAGGTATTTATCATCATGGATGGGTAGCTTTACCTTTAAAAAGTATGCACACAGGGTCCAGACCTCACCTATATTAAAAAAAAAGCCATCTATACCATAAAAGGCATTTTGAGGAGTTTTTACCGTATAGTATAAAAATCTGCATGGATAATATACGAGTAGGTTTTGAATATTATAACAATATTTGCTTTTTTTAACTAGCAACATACAACAAATATTAGTGGTTAACCAAATATTGTAAACTTACTAATAATTTCAGATTTTAATATTAAGGTAACAGAATCTTAATTGGTCGCAAATAACATACTTTACATGAAAGAATATTTTATAAAGTGAATATTTTATGAATAATTGATTAATAAAGTGTTCATCCAAAGAAGGTCATAATGGAAAAAATTTAAAATTAATGTAAATTAAGGACAAATATTTTTTTTTAATATTTCTGAATTCTACGAAATTTCCCAGACATTTATGCCTCAGTGATCCTGCATCCCTTCATACCCTCATGAATATTTCTCTTATGTTATTTTATTCTACGATAAGAGATTGCTTTTGTAGCAACGAAAAATATAATTTTAAGTCACAGGAAAACTTCGAAAAAAATATTTTGCGATATTACCTGATGTGCCCAAATTATTAGTAATTGAATCATTTTATTTTTGAGTTACCAATTTTTTACTCGCAATTAAAGAATCGTAGAAAGCTTATATAGACTGATATAGCATCATATTTTACCCCAGTCTAATATCATTTTATACAGTCCCATATAAAAAGTACGTTTGTAAGTGAATTTTTTTAAAAAATTTGCGTACTCAATAAGTTTAAAATTTTAACTGGAAGTTTGTTCAATATTTAAGCATATTTCATTAAAATCTTACCTCATATATTAAACGATAATTATGATAAAAGCTGCATTTTAAGCAAATTAAACTTAAATGTAACAATTACAAACGTTAATTAACGTTGTTTGTTTTTTCTTTCTTGATTTTCAAAGTATTATAAAATTTTGTATCAAACATAGACTGAGAATTTTTTTTTAACAGTAGAGTGAGTTTTGGAATTTCAGTTAAAAAAAAAAAAATATTTTTTGTTATTTTACAATCGATGAGTGGTAAATTTACATGATACTTCCGTTTTTCAAATATAAAATTATCAAAATAATAATTCATAATGGTTTAAAAATACCATGATCTTGTGACTGGAGAGTATCAAAATTTTTTTTTGATGGATTCCTTAAAATATAAGAAACGAGTTACATATTAAGTAAAACATTAACTTTATGCCAAAAATTTATTAAAAAGATTTTTACAGTCTTAATAAAAGTATATAAAACTTCTATTCATATTCATGTACTTTTGTAAACTAATCTATTCTACAACAGTCTAGAAAGACAGCAGTTTTACAGATAAAATATTATACAAACAATCAATTATAAAATAAAAACAAATGCTTTAATGACTTTTATTGAAAACGAAAAATAAAAAATAAACATAAACCATTTTTCATACATCTGAATATTCTGATGATTGTTTATACTTTATAACTTTATAGTAATAAATAATGAAGTACACACATAGTAACTATATATTTTAGTAAAAAAACGATCTTACTTTTGCTACCTGGGTAACAAACATCTTTCAGCTCACTATTTATTGAGTGGAACCTTATGGATATTCTAATAAAACATAAGCTAAAATAATAAAAATTATAAAAGTATCATTTACACAAACAAAAATAGAATTGGAAAAAAATTATCGATGTATTATTTGCTTACGGCCACAAGTATCAATTAACTGTTTGATTATTCTTACTTATTGGACAAAAGCAGCGATTATAAAAAAAACGCATTAAGAAACTAATTACTTTGACTTTTTTCAAATTCCTTTTATCTTTTATAAAATATGTAGTCTAACTTTTACATTGATTGTTGACAGTATTTTCGTAACCTAGTATCAAAAAAACACTAAGGCCTTATGCGACCTAAAATAAACAGTACTTTCGCGACCCTTGCGTTTGGCCCTATAGACACTGTCACAACTCAAAAGAGTCCGTACTAACACAACCCACTCTGAAAAAAATCAAAGAAATAACTGTTTCACTATTATTAAATTATTTAAATGCAGTTAATAAATACATTAAAAATTCACACTTACATACTTGAATGTATTAAAAAGGAAACTCCTTAAAAAATCGTTGATACATTTTTTCCTTTGCGATATTAAACATTAAAATATTAAAAATAAAAATAAAAATTTTAATCAACTTAAAAAACAAGTCATGTATCTCACAGCACTGTATTTTTTGCTGTTTGTTGAATTTAACGTCATTAAAAAAACTTGGAAATTAATTAATAAACCTTCGTTCAAATTTTGTGTATCTTCTTAGAATATATATTCTTGTTTTAATATTGTAGACAGTATTTTTGGAACATAGTGTAAAAAAAACAATAAGGCGTTTTGTGACCAAAAATAGACGGTACTTTCACAACCCAATGCGTTTGATCTTATAGATATTCGCCATTCAAAAGAGTTCGTATTTTTACAACCCACAAAGTAAAGAATCACAGACCTAACAGTTTTTTTAATACCTAATTCTTCAGGAGTAGTTAATAGATACATAAAAAATTCACTTACAGACTTAAATGTAACAATAAATAAACTGCATGAGAAATCATGGAAAAATTTTCTTTTTCTTTTACATAATAGACTTCAAAAAATTTTAAATTAACAAAAAAAATAGATGTAACCCTTAAGAACAAGTAATCTATTTGACAGCATGGAATTTTAAATGACTGTCAAGTTTAACGTCCATAAAAAAACTTAAATTTTAATTGATAAACCAGTGCAAAACTTCATTCTAATTCATTTAAATTTTTTTAAAAAACGCATACGTATTTTTACTGTCACATTCATTGTTAACAGTATTTTCGTAACCTAGTGTAGAAGAAACAATAAGGCATTTCGTGACACTAAACAGACAGTACTTTCGTGACCCATTACATTTGGTCCTATGGTCAATCGTGAAACTCAATAAAGTCTGTACTCTCACAAGACACTAAGTAAATAATCACAAAGCTAACTAGACTTTAATATCAAATTCTCCAAGTGCAGTTAATAGATAGATTAAGAATGTTTATTTACATAAATAAATGTATTCGAAAGTAAATGGCAAAAAAAATTTTTGATTCAAAATTACTTTTCTCTAAGATTTAAGACTTAAAAAAATTTTTAACTAAAAAAAAAAAAGATAGTAACCTCTCAAACTAGTAATGTATCTGACGGCACGGTTTTTTTATGTGTGTTAAGGGGGCTCCTTCACAAAAGTCCCCAAACAGAGATATATTATTTCTTGTAAATAAAAGTCTACGGAATTTAATGGTGGTCTAAATTATATTTCGAATGGGTCAAAATTTTGAGAAATCCGAGCTCAAAGTTGTAACTATTAGCACGTGTTCCTATTGGGCAGCTTGAAAAACAATTTGTTTTGTTTATGATAAACCTAAATTAAATGTCCCAGCAGCCAAAATATATACGTTTTGTAGATAAAGTCTTCCTCTGTTATATGCTGTATTAAAAATTTTGTATAAAGGACCATTTTAGCAAGATATTTGTGATGGAAATAAATAAATAGTGTCCGGGAGGTCAGGAGGTCACATGGGTAGCAGACGTACTTGTTCATGACATACATATACCATGTACCTATATATTACATCACTATACTACACCAACACAGGTGGTCTGGTCTGGTGGTGTACCCTCGTATGCACTAGACTGGACAAAAAAATATTTAATTTTTCGTACAAAGTTAAACTACACACATAAATATCATTTTTCCCACTTCATACGTTATTAAAAATATCATAATGATTTTCAAAAACATTTGTTTATTGAAAAACAAAGCTTTATTTTTTGTTTGTCTTTGACCTCAACAGTAGTCGTAGAAGCCCCCTTAAGTCTTAACGTCTATTAAAAAATTTTAATTTTAATTTTAAGACCAGGGAGTTACTTCGTTTAAATTCTTTTTATCTTCTTCAGAATAAGCATTCAAGTATTTTCAATTTAACATTCATTGTTGACAGTATTTTCATAACCTAATTTGAACAAAACAATAAGGCCTTTTGTGATCTGAAATAGACAAAACTATCGCGACCCTATGGGCACTTTTGCAATTTAATATAGTTCCTTCTTTCACAACCCCCCAGGTAAAGTGCCATGGGCCTAACAGTTTTATTAATATTAAATTTTCCGAGTAGAACTGGAAGATATATTAAAAATTTCTATTTATATATTTAAATGTATTAAAAAATAACCTGCATTGAAAATCTTTCATGCACGTTTTTTTTTTCATTGAGATGAGACTGAAAAAAATTAAAACTAACTGACAGAATTTTTATAACCCTAAAAGTGGTCATTTTTCTGGCGGCTCAGTTTTTTCTATGTCTGTGAAGACTAAAGTCTATAAAAAAAATTAAACTCAAAAATGCAAACCAGTGTAATTATTCGTTGAAATTCTTTTTATCTTATTAATAATATTTATTCTCATGATTTGAATCTAATAATTAATTGTTGATTTAATTTTCGTAAACTAGTGTGAAAGAATCAATAAGGCAAATGCAAACTGGAATGAAAAGTACTTTTGCGACCTACTGTCATTGGCCCTATGGCCACCTTCGCAAACCCGTTGAGTTCGTTCTTTTTCAACCCACTTAATCAAAAATCATAGTACTTACAGTTTTATTAGGATTAAGATTAAATTATCTAAGTGTACTTAAAAAATACGTTTAAACTGTATTCTAACATATCATAATGTATTGATAAAAAAATTGTATCAAAATTCAATAATACACGTTTCTTATGCTTTGAGATATTAGACTTTGAAAAAAACTTAAATAACAACGATAGTGAAGTTAACCTTCAGAAACTAGTAATCTATCTAACGGTTCGTTATTTATGCTGTAGGTAAAATTTAATGTTTTTTAAATAACTGAACTTATAATTTTTAATCAAGTGCGTTACATCTATCAGATTTAATTATTTTTTTAAAGAATTCGTTTCTAACATTTTTTACTTTTACTTTTATTGTTGACAGTATTTACGTAACTTAGTAAGAAAGAAACAATAAGGCATTTCGTGACTTAAAATAGACAGTACTATTGCGACTCATTGGGATTTGCCCTATAGCCATTTTCGCAACCTAATGGTATCTGTACTTTCGCAACCTACAAAGTAAAAAATCGCCGGCCAAACAGTTTTTGTTAATATTTAATTTTCGAAGTTTAGTTATTAGATACATTGAAGATGTTAACTTACATAGTTGATTGTAGTTATTAATAAACTAACTGCAGGAAAAATTAAGGACAAATATGTTTTTTTCTTTGAAATCTTACTTCAATGTCAAAAGAGTAAAAATCAGAGCTAGAAAGAGTAATTCTATCAATTTACTCTTTTCAAAGTGGTGAAACTTTATTTTTACTCTTTTCAAACGAGGAAATCTCGAGTTTTCTCTTTTCATAGAGGAATTTTCTATTTTTACTCTTTCCAAACGAGGAATTTTAAATAATTACTCCTTTGAAAAGAGTAAACTCGTAAATTCACTCTTTTAAACAGAGGAAATTATAACTCGGACTAAATTTGCCCTTTTCAAAAGAGTGAATTTACGAGTTTACTCTTTTTAAAGGAGTAATTATTTAAAATTCCTTGTTTGAAAAGAGTAAAAATAGAAAATTCCTCTTTAAAAAGAGGAAACTCGAGATTTCCTTGTTTGAAAAGAGTAAAAATAAATTTTTACCACTTTGAAAAGAGTAAATTAATAGAATTACTCTTTCTAGCTCTGATTTTTACTCTTTTGATGTTAGACTATGGACTTAAAAAAATCTTAATCTAAATAAAAAAAAAAAAAATATAACTTTTAAACACTATTAAATTGTCTCATAACAGATTTCTTTTAATGACTTTTAAGATTTACGTTTATTATAAAACTTAAGATATAACTTCTATACCAATGCCTTACTCATATTAAATTTTGTTTTGCATTAGAGTAGTTATTTATTTTAACCTTAACATTTTATAATGATAAAATTTTTGTAACCTTGTGTAAATATAACAGTTAGCCATTATATGACGTGAAATAGACAGGACTTTCGCGACCCCTTGCAGGTAGCCCTATAGACACTGATGCAGTTTAATATTGTCCTTAGTTAAGCAAACCTTTATGTTAATAATAAAAAGCCTCACAGTCTGTTTAATACTAAATTTTGTCAGTGTAAATAATTGAAACATAAAAAATTGATACTATCGTATTTCAATGTATCAAAAAAAAAACTGCTAAAAATTTCTCGCATACTAAATTTTATCCTTTAATACAGCAAACTTCAAAAAATGAAAAACTAAAGAAAAAACTTAAAATAACTTCTAAGAACTAAATATTTCTCTGGCAGCAGGGTTTTTCTCATGTCTGTTTTGCTCAACATCTTATGAAAAAATTGAATATTTATTTTTCAACTAGAGCTCTACTGCTATCAAATTATTTCAATTTTCTCAACAATATTAGTTTACGTATTCTAACTTTAACATTTATTCTTAAGAGTTTTTCCATAACCTTGTGTAAAAAATATAATGAGGCATTTTAAGATCTTAAATAGACAGTACTATCTAGTCCCTTTGCGATTGACCCTATGGACATTTTCGCAACTCAATACAGTCCTTACTTTCACAACCCTCTTAATAAAGAATTATAGGCTCAACAGTTTTAATAATTATTGATTCTTTAAGTAAACTTAAGAGATGATTACAAGGTTTTCTACTGACATATTTGTATGTACTAAAAAATTTACTGCATAAATTTGTCTAATTAAGGTTTTTTTTTTTTTTTTTTTTTTTTTTGGCATTTTAAACCTTAAAAAATCAGAACCCTAACGAAAAAATGTGGATTGTCTTATATCATGTATTTCTACTATATCTTTTATTGTTGACAGTATTTTCGTAACCTAATGTAAAAGAAACAATAAGGCATTTTGCGAAACTAAGAAGACAGTACTTTCGCGTCCTATCACGTTTGGTCCCATGGTCATTCTGGAAAATTAATGAAGTTTTTCACTTTTACAACCCACAAAGTAAATAATGACAGAGCTTACAGCTTTTTTATATTAAATTCTCCAAATGTAATTAATAATTACATTGAGATTGTATGCTTACATACATAAATGAATTTGAAAGTAAATGGCAAGAAAAATTTTTTATTTAAATTTGCTGTTCTTGGGATATTACACTTGAAAAAATCTTTAACCAAAAAAAGAAGATGATAACCTCTTAAACTAGTAATGTATCTGGTGGCACGGTTTTTTTTTTATATGTGTCAAGTCTTACCGTTTATCAGAAAACTTAAATTCTCATTTGATGACTAGTGCGTTACTCCGTTTAAATTTAAAATAAGCATTGACGTATTTTAATTTTAACCTTTATTGTTAACAGTATTTTTATTACCGAATATGAACGAAACAATTAGGCCTTTCGTGATCTGGAATAGACATAACTATTACGACCCTATGGGCACTTTCGCAACTAAATATAGTCCCTACTTTCACAACCCCCTAGGTAAAGAATTATGGTCCTAACAGTTTTATTAATATTAAATTTTTCGAGTAAAATTAAAAGATACACTAAAAATTTCTATCTACATATTAATATGTATTAGAAAATCAGTTGCATAAGAAATCTTGTATACATGTTTTTTTTTCATTAAATTTAGACCAAAAAAAAATTAAAACTAACGGACAGAATTTACATAACCCTCAAAAGAGTAATTTTTCTGACGGCCCAGTTTTTTCTATGTCTGTTTAGATTAACGTCTATAGAAAAACTTAATCTTTGAAATTCAAACCAGTGTAATAATTCGTTTAATTTCTTTTTATCTTATCTATGATATTTTTTTACGTATTTTAATTTTAATATTTAATTGTTGATTCTATTTTTGGAAACTAGTAAGAAAGAATCAATAAGGCAAATGCAAACTGGAATAAAAAGTACTTTTGCGACCTATTGTCATTGGCCCTATGGCCACCTTCGCAATCCCGTAGAGTTCGTTCTTTCTCAACCCACTAAATAAAAAATCATAGTACTAACAGTTTCATCAAAATTAAATTATCTAAGCAATCTTGAAATATACGTTAAAAATATATAATAACATATAATATTGTATTGATAAAAAAATTGCATCAAAAATTATTAGTACGTGTTTCATTTGCGTTGAGATATTAGACTTTAAAAAAAACTTAAATAACAACGGTAATAAAATTAACATTTCAAAACTAGTAATCTATCTAACGGCCTGTTATTTATGCTGTATGTAAAGTTTAATGTCTTTTAAATAACTGAACTCATGATTTTCAATCGAGTGCGTTACATCTATTAAATTGAATCCATTATTTTAACAATACGTATTAAACAATTTTTACTTTGACATTAATTGTTGACAGTATTTACGTAACTAAGTGAGGAAGGATAAATGGGGCATTTCGCGACCGAAGATAGACAGTACATTTGCGACGCGTTAAGATTCGCTCTATGGCCATTTTCGCAACCTAATGGTGTCTGTACTTTCGCAACCTACAATGTTAAAAATCACAGTTCTAACAATTTTTGATAATATTTAATTCTCCGGGTTTATATAATAGACACATAAAAAATGTATTTTGACAGAGATTTATGTAGTAAATAATAAACTAACTGCAGAAAAAATAGAGGATAAATTTGTTTTTTTTTTTTGAGATCTTGGACTTAAAAAAATCTAAATTTGATTTAAAAAACGTAATAACTATTAAAAACGATCAATTTGCTGATAGCAGGTTTTTTTTGTGACTTTTAAAATCAACGTTTATTGAATAACTTAACTTATAACTTTTAAACCAGTGCGTTACTTTTATTATTTGTTTTTTTTGCATTAGCGTTGTCATTTATTTTGACTTTTACATTTAATGATGATTTCATTTTTGTCAGCTTGTGTAAATAAAACAGTAAGCCAATACGCAACGTTAAATAGACAGTACTTTCGCGACCCGTTGCAGTTAGCCCCACAGACACTGATGCAGTTTAATATTGTTCTTACTTAAGCAACCCTTTATGTCAATAATGAAAAGCCTTAAAGTCTGTTCAATATTAAATTTTGTCAGTGTAGTTAATTAAAACATAAAAAATTGATAGTATCGTATTTCAATGTATCAAAAAAAAAGCTGCTAAAAAGTTCTGGCATACTAAATTTTATCCTTTGATAAAGCAAACTTAAAAAAATTAAAGACTAAAGAAAAAACTTAAAATAACTTCTGAAAACTAAATATTTCTCTGGCAGCAGGGTTTTTCTCATGTCTGTTATGCTCAACATCTTCTGAAAAAATTGAATTTTAATTTTTCAGCTAAAGCTTTACTGCTATCAAATTATTTTAATCTTCTTAACAATATTTGTTTACGTATTTTAACTTTAACATTTATTCCTAAGAGTTTTTCTATAACCTAGTGTAAAAAAAATAATAAGGCATTTTAAGATCTTAAATAGACAGTACTATCAAGTCCCTTTGCGATTGACCCTATGGACATTTTCGCAACTCAATACAGTCCTTACTTTCACAACCCTCTTAATAAAGAATTATAGGCTCAACAGTTTTAATAATTATTGATTCTTTAAGTAAACTTAAGAGATGATTACAAGGTTTTCTACTGACATATTTGTATGTACTAAAAAATTTACTGCATAAATTTGTCTAATTAAGGTTTTTTTTTTTTTTTTTTTTTTGGCATTTTAAACCTTAAAAAAATCAGAACCCTAACGAAAAAATGTGGATTGTCTTATATCATGTATTTCTACTATATCTTTTATTGTTGACAGTATTTTCGTAACCTAGTGTAAATAAAACAATAAGGCATTTTGCGAAACTACGTAGACAGTACTTTCGCGACCTATTACGTTTGGTCCTATGGTCATTCTGAAAAATTAATGAAGTTTAAACTTTGACAACCCACAAAGTAAATAATGACAGAGCTAACAGTTTTTTAATATTCAATTCTCCAAATGTAGTTCATACTTACATTGAGATTGTATACTTACATACATAAATAAATTTAAAAGTAAATGGCAAGAAAAATTTTCTATTTAAATTTGCTGTTCTTTGAGATATTAGACTTGAAAAAATCTTTAACTAAAAAAAAAAGATGATAACCCCTTAAACTAGTAATGTATCTGGTGGCACGGTTTTTTTTTTATGGATCAAGTCTAACCGCTTATAAGAAAATTTTAATTTTAATTTGATGTCCAGTGCGTCACTTTGTTCAAATTTAGAATAAGCATTGACGTATTTTAATTTTAACCTTTAATGTTGACAGTATTTTTATTACCTAATATGAACGAAACAATAAGGCTTTTCGTGATCTGAAATAGACATAACTATTGCGACCCTATGGGCACTTTCACAACTCAATATAGTCTGTTAAGACTAACGCCTATTGAATCTGAACACCTATTTGTCTTTGGAATTTAAGCCAGTGTGATAATTCGTTCAAACTCTTTTTATCTTATCTATAATATTTATTTGCGTACATCTAATCTATTATTTAATTGTTGATTTTTTGTTCGTGAAGTAGTGTGAAAGAATCAATAAGGCATTTTGCCAACTAAAATCAAAAGTACTTTTGCAACCTTCTGTCATTGGCCCTAGTGCCTCCTTTACAATTCCGTAGAGTTCGTTCTTTTCCAACCGACTAAATACAAAATCATAGTACTAACAGTTTTATAAAAATTGAATTATCCACGTGTACTAAAAAAATACGATAAAAATGTATACTAACATATCATAATGTATTTATGAAGGAATTGATTCAAAAATCATCAATACATGTTTCTGATTCTTTGGGATATTAGACTTAAAAAAAAACTTAAATTTAAAATGAAAATAAAATTAACCTTCTAAAACTAGTAATCGATCCAACGATCCATTATTTATGCTGTATGTAAAGTTTAATGTCTATTAAATAACTTATCTTATGATTTTTTATTAAGTGCGTTACTTCTATAAATTCCATTTTTTTTTAAAGAATACGTCTTTAACATTTTTTACTTTGAAATTTTTTGTTGACAGTATTTACGTAACTTAGTAAAAAAAGAACAATAAGGCATTTCGCGACCTCAAATAGACAGTACTATTGTGACTCATTGGGATTTGCCCTATGGCCGTTTTCGCAACCTAGTGGTGTTTGTACTTTCGCAACCTACAAAGTAAAAAATTACAGGCCAAACAGTTTTTGTTAATATTGAATGCTCCGAGTTTCGTTATTAGATACATTAAAGATGTAAACTTACATAGTTAAATAAAGTACATAATAAACTAACTGCAGAAAAAATTGAGGACAAAATTGTTTTTCTCTTTGAAAACTTAGACTTAGAAAAATCTAAATCTAATTAAAAAAAACAATATATAACCACTAAAAACTGTGAATTTGTCTGATAGCAGGTTTTTTTCATGAGTTTTAAAATTAACGTTTTTAAAAAAACTTAAATTATAACGTTAAAACCAGTGTGATACTTATAATGAATTTTTTTTTCGCATTAGCAATGTCATGTATTTTTACTGTAAAAGTTAATAATAATTTAATTTTTGTAACTTTGTGTGAATATAACAGTTAGCCATTATATGACGTGAAATAGACAGAAATTTTACGACCCCTTGCAGTTAGCCCTATAGACACTGATGCAGTTTAATATTGTCTTTAGTTAAGCAAACCTTTATGTTAATAATAAAAAGCCTCACAGTCTGTTTAATACTAAATTTTTTCACTGTAGTTAATTAATACATAAAAAATTAATACTAATTCATACATCATTTTTGAATGTTAAAAAAAAAAACTGCTATAAAGCTCTCGCATACTAATTTTTTTTCATTCACAATAGCGGACTTTAGAAAATTGAAAACTATCAAAAAAAATTAAAAATAACTTCTTCAAACTAAAAATTCCTCTGATGGCACGGTTTTTTTATTAATGTTTTTTTTAATAATAGGTTTATCTTAACTCAACTATAGATATTTATTATTTAACTATGATCATTTTAATTTTAAAACAACTGTTAATCAAATAGTTTTTTACCCAATAGGTTAAACAAGTAACTGTTAAGACAAATGTACTGGATCGCGAGAGTCCCACAGTTTTCGTAAAGACATTGAACCTAACGGGCTTAAAACATGTAACGCCGTTAACTGATACACTTATAATTCAAGTAATTGCATCTTATTTTCTTTATTATAGATAATTAAAAAATTGACAAACATTATAACGAAAAGTAAAATTAAACAATAACAATTCTTAATAAGATTGTAGTATTTGCAAATTGAATATTCATTAAAAATTGTTTCGTACGAGTGATTAACATTTTTATAAAAAAAATTTTAGAAAATTTGTTCAATAAATAATTTTTAAAACGTGAATTTGCAAACGTACAGACTTTATTGGGTTGCCAAACGGGAGCCAACGCATTAAATTGCAAAATGACCTTAAGTATTTAATAAATGTTGAACTCATCGACCAGTTAACACATTTCTATGAAAAAAAATTTAATGAAAAATTTAGCTTCTGTTTTTTTTTTTTTTTTTAGAACATAATTCTTAATATCGCGTTACTCGGAGGGTTGGAATTTTAAAACCGACAGATTTTTTTTTTTTTTTAAACGAAAGTGGTTTATCCGGAGTCTCTTCTTCTCCAGTTTCCCCCCTTACCCCGTCTCCCTCACTTACTGTTTTTTATACACTTCCCCTCTCCCCACTATATATGTATACCTGCCAACCGTGCCGTGTGACTCTTCTGCACACCTTTATCCACCATTCACCCTCACACTCCCTAGCAATTAATTTTTAATCAAATTTTAATTTCATTTTCCCACAATAATTTTTATTTGACTTTGAATTTTTTTCTTTTACAATTTTAAAATAAAAAAAAAAAACAATTTCCAATTAAGAGATTTGAACCCTTTACCTCCTGCATATGAGTCCAGTACCTTACCCACTCTGCTACGAGCGCTGCCGACTATATAATTCGGTTTCTTGTACTTATGGTGTGGTTCGTAACTATAACATTCCATTTTTAAATGTATTCACTAATAATACATTCAATTATGTATTTGTTTTCGAAATAATACATCTAAAAAAAAAAAAAAAAAAAAAAAAAATTAAAATGAACATGTAGAATAGAGTTAAAGAACGTATCAATGGTTTTAAAAGGCGCTTATTTCGAATTCGACACATAAATTATGTTACATTATCATATAATTACATAAATTAAGCAATTCATTAAATCAATTATAAATGAATTATGTAAGATCATTATATAAATATATTTCAAGTTTCCTATCATTTTAATGGTTTTTATGGGCACTTATTTTTAATTCGATGATTAAATAGTGGCACAATGTCATTGAGTAATTATATATGAATAAAACAAAAATTTTATTAATGGGCTATAAAATCGCAAAAAAATAACTGAAAAAAAAAAATTTCTTTTAAATTGATGAAATGAAATATAAATTTAACATAAAATAAAATTACAAAAGACATGAATAAATACAATGGAATGAAAAAAAATAAAATAAAAAAAAAATGAAAGAAAAAGATTAAATATGGAAATAAAAAAGAAATTAAATAAAGGAAATAGAAAAAAATGAAAAAAAAGTTATAAAATGAAATATGAAAAAAAATAAAACAAGAAATAAAAAAAAAAGAATACAACAAGAAATAAAGAAAAAAATAAAACAAGAAATTAAAAGAAAAAAAAACGAATGAAAAAATTATGAAGGAAATTAAAATAGCAAACCAGGGGGTATTAATGGGTCATGGGACCCACGGTAAGAACAAAGTTCTTTAAACATGAGATGGGTATGGACACAATTTCTCAGGTAACAAGGGGGTCGCTAGACCCACAGGAAGAACGAAGCTCTGTAAACGTTAGCACTGCATTTATGTTGTTTACTAAAACAAAAACTTGAAAAACGAATGAAAAAAAAAAAAAACAATAAGTAGTTCAGTACTCAAGATGGTTGAACTTCGTGAGTACTGTATTTATGCACGAGGTTCTCACGAAGTTAAACCATCGTGAGTACTAAACTACTTATTTTTTTTTTTGTTAATGTTTTGTACATAATTTCTTACTCAAACGAACAGTAAAGCAAGTGTATAATAGTTTTAATACAGACATCTAACCTGGCAACCCTAATAAAGATTACGCCATTAATTGGAATACTAGTTTTTTACGTTATTTTTAGTTGCATTATTTATCTTAGATTTTTTGGTACGTTGAAACTACATATAATGTAAATACTTTTTATCAACCCTTTTGTAAGAATGATTTTTTAGTTAATAAGTTCTAATGGACAGACTGTATAAGGTTGCGAAAGTGTCTATAAAACAAAGCAGTCTGGGTTGCGAAACTACTATTACTTTTAACAAGCGTTTAAATTAACTGGCTACAAATATATCACGTTGTTAATTAGAATACGTAAATTTTAAATCACTTAAGCTTGCTTTATCTACTTCAGATGATTAAAAATTAAAAATTATTAAAAAGTAATTTGAATTAAAAAAAATATTAATTCACGATGTTATTTTTTAAGCACATAAAACGTTTAAATGATATTTTAAATATTCCTCGTAACTACGCTTTAAAATATCTATTCTATTTTAGCACTCTTAAAATATAATATTCCTACCATGAGCCCACAATGCAACAGCCGCTTTGCGCCTTCGGGCCACACTTGGCAACCTTGTAATTACTTTAGGCTTATATGAAAAGTTTTCTGCCCCCCCCCCTGGGGCAAAGTACTTTCCTGCCCTAGGGCCAAAAGTGATTAACTGGGTGCAAAGTGTGCCCGCATCC